>NW_026284306.1:135000-199788 GCF_023373465.1 Oncorhynchus keta
TTCCTACTGTAGTGAGTTTCTCCTGGCCAATGTGATCTAGGGGCGGGTTCCTCTCTAGGTTTCTTCCTACTGTAGTGAGTTTCTTCTGGCCAATGTGATCTAGGGGCGGGTTCCTGTCTAGGTTTCTTCCTACTGTAGTGAGTTTCTCCTGGCCAATGTGATCTAGGGGGCGGGTTCCTCTCTAGGTTTCTTCCTACTGTAGTGAGTTTCTCCTGGCCAATGTGATCTAGGGGCGGGTTCCTCTCTAGGTTTCTTCCAACTGTAGTGAGTTTCTCCTGGCCAATGTGATCTAGGGGCGGGTTCCTCTCTAGGTTTCTTCCTACTGTAGTGAGTTTCTCCTGGCCAATGTGATCTAGGGGCGGGTTCCTCTCTAGGTTTCTTCCAACTGTAGTGAGTTTCTCCTGGCCAATGTGATCTAGGGGCGGGTTCCTCTCTAGGTTTCTTCCAACTGTAGTGAGTTTCTCCTGGCCAATGTGATCTAGGGGCGGGTTCCTGTCTAGGTTTCTTCCTACTGTAGTGAGTTTCTCCTGGCCAATGTGATCTAGGGGGCGGGTTCCTGTCTAGGTTTCTTCCTACTGTAGTGAGTTTCTCCTGGCCAATGTGATCTAGGGGGCGGGTTCCTCTCTAGGTTTCTTCCAACTGTAGTGAGTTTCTCCTGGCCAATGTGATCTAGGGGGCGGGTTCCTCTCTAGGTTTCTTCCTACTGTAGTGAGTTTCTCCTGGCCAATGTGATCTAGGGGGCGGGTTCCTGTAAAAAGCACTTTGTGACAACGGCTGATGTAAAGGCAACTTGTAAATAAATACAAACATTTAAAGGGCTTTATAAATACATTTGACTGATTGATTGACGTGCCTCTGCAGGTCGAGAAAGTGGGTTAAAAAGCTGGAAAATGGCAATACAAAACAGGATTACAGTGTGTATGACAAAAAAGCACGTAAGACATTTGTACGGGATATTTTCTAGGTTCATGAAGATTTAACCGTGATCAGAAACCCAACAGATTGTGTTCTTGCTTCAACCTTTAAACCTTACCGCACAATACATATTTTAGTTTGGCACAGTTGTGTTGCAGTGGTAGGAATGGAAATATACAGCAGAGAGCTCCTAGTATCTTCTGAAAACGCAGGGTATTGAAGTTGACATTTAAATATGGGAGCAGAAAGAAATGGAGTGACTGACATGTATTCATAGCGAATACCTTTAGAGATAAAATCATCAGCTTGGTATTCAATCACTTATAATAGCAAAAGAAAAGCACCAAAGTGCATCCTCAAAGAACAACGCAACAAACGATATCACAAACATTTTTCACCTCCCACCTAAACAACACAAAACAGCCCACCTCCTCTCCCTGACTCTAAACAACACAAAACAGCCCACCTCCTCCCTGTCTGACTCTAAACAACACCAAACAGCCCACCTCCTCCCTGTCTGCCTCTAAACAACACCAAACAGCCCACCTCCTCCCTGTCTGACTCTAAACAACACCAAACAGCCCACCTCCTCCCTGTCTGACTCTAAACAACACTAAACAGCCCACCTCCTCCCTGTCTGCCTCTAAACAACACCAAACAGCCCACCTCCTCCCTGTCTGCCTCTAAACAACACCAAACAGCCCACCTCCTCCCTGACTCTAAACAACACAAAACAGCCCACCTCCTCCTTCCCTGACCTAAACAACACTAAACAGTCTGCCTCTAAACAACACAAAAACAGCCCACCTCCTCCCTGTCTGACTCTAAACAACACTAAACAGCCCACCTCCTCCCTGTCTGCCTCTAAACAACACCAAACAGCCCACCTCCTCCCTGTCTGACTCTAAACAACACTAAACAGCCCACCTCCTCCCTGTCTGCCTCTGAACAACACCAAACGGCTTGCATGCAACTCACATCGATTCAGTTCCCAGGGGCTCAAACCAATCTCTGTTGTTTTCAGCCACTCTCTCTGCCTCAACCTGTGACACATCAACCCTATTACTCCATCCACCGAAGATGACTATGACTGATTCCACAGACAAACAATCAATTGGTATCTCTTTCACTCTCTTTCTCTCCCCCTTCCTTTTCCGGATGTACAAAATATCATGACAAAGTGTCAGTGGTAATAGTTCCACAGAGTTCAATAATAGAGTGATAAGGCAATCAGCGTTTGACCTTGGAGGACAGCTAATTCATCTGCCCATCTATCTTCATTATTTCCTCTGAAATGAGTACAAAAGAAAACCTGAACAATTCATTCATCCTGCTGCTATGACAATTGCATTTTTTATCCCCCTAGTAACGGCATGGCTTGTGTTTTTTTTTTACCTGATGCAGCAGTTTCTGTGTCTTGGACCTTAGAGTTCTGACAACAGTGGAACTGTCTTTGGGAGTTCTAGAGTTCTGACAACAGTGGAACTGTCTGTGGGAGTTCTGGAGTTCTGACAACAGTGGAACTGTCTTTGGGAGTTCTAGAGTTCTGACAACAGTGGAACTGTCTGTGGGAGTTCTGGAGTTCTGACAACAGTGGAACTGTCTGTGGGAGTTCTGGAGTTCTGACAACAGTGGAACTGTCTGTGGGAGTTCTGGAGTTCTGACAACAGTGGAACTGTCTGTGGGAGTTCTAGAGTTCTGACAACAGTGGAACTGTCTGTGGGAGTTCTAGAGTTCTGACAACAGTGAAACTGTCTGTGGGAGTTCTGGAGTTCTGACAACAGTGGAACTGTCTGTGGGAGTTCTAGAGCAGGAGGTATGAGTTCTGAGATCTAAGATGGTTTAGTTGATATTATCAACAAAGTTTGACAATACATAATTATTTCCCCCAAAACTTACTATAAAAAGGCAATGTTTTCTTCCCCGTCTGTGTACAAATTTAGTTATAAACGCGTTCAGAGAGAGCACAATTTCAAATCAATTGTTTTATGAATTTCACAAGGCACTGGAAAATTATTACTAATGAACTGCAATATTTAGGTTTTGTTTGAGAGACTCTGGTTGTAAAAGCATCATAATCTACCTAATAACTTGATGGCTGGGCTCAGTACAAACTGAGGGCTGGATTGTCGAGACAGACCAGTCCAAACTCCTTTACCATCTCCATGCCGATCCTCGTCATTGCTAATATCAAATCAAACCTTATTTATATAGTTGTTGTTGTTTTTACAGAGGATTCATTTCAAAGTGCTTACATGTGAGAATGCAAAGCTAGGCCATATGAGAGCAGAGCAGAGCAGAGAGGATAGAGAACAGAAGGGTAGGCCTGTGTGTCTGGTGCTGGGGGAGAGGAGGCTGTGTGTGTTGCCTGTGTGGATGGGACGTTTGTCAGGAGACGGTGACAAAAGGGGGTTGAGGGGGCCTTGCTCAATTCTATTCACAGACAATTTGTAAGGCCGGCTGTTGAAGCCTTGCCAAAGCCTTGTGGAACAGCTGGAGCCCTACGGTGATTGATAAACGAACGAACGCAGGGGCCCGGCCGGCGCCCCCAAGAACTTCATTCTGATATGAATGAGGACAAAAGTGCGACAACATTCAGTGAGTGTTTAATATTAGCGTCATTAAGTGTGAACAGTGGACAAGCCCCCTCAGCCTCAGCTGGGGATACACAAAGCCCACAGAGAGGGTCAGGACCCCCTGCTAATTAACATTTTGATGACAAAATACCCCCTTTTTGTAACTGTTTCCTAATTAATTCACACTTCAGGCCGGGTGATTAAAATAACGTTTAATCTGGATTTGAAGGAGCTATTTGTCTATGGACGTGATGGCTGGCTGTTTAGCTCATTACACAGGTTCAGGGTTAGAGTTAGGGTCTATGGACGTGATGGCTGGCTGTTTAGCTCATTACACAGGTTCAGGGTTAGAGTTAGGGTCTATGGACGTGATGGCTGGCTGTTTAGCTCATTACACAGGTTCAGGGTTAGAGTTAGGGACTATGGACGTGATGGCTGGCTGTTTAGCTCATTACACAGCAGGGTTAGAGTTAGGGTCTATGGACGTGATGGCTGGCTGTTTAGCTCATCACACAGCAGGGTTAGAGTTAGGGACTATGGACGTGATGGCTGGCTGTTTAGCTCATCACACAGCAGGGTTAGAGTTAGGGTCTATGGACGTGATGGCTGGCTGTTTAGCTCATTACACAGCAGGGTTAGTGTTAGGGACTATGGACGTGATGGCTGGCTGTTTAGCTCATTACACAGCAGGGTTAGTGTTAGGGACTATGGACGTGATGGCTGGCTGTTTAGCTCATTACACAGCAGGGTTAGAGTTAGGGTCTATGGACGTGATGGCTGGCTGTTTAGCTCATTACACAGGTTCAGGGTTAGAGTTAGGGACTATGGACGTGATGGCTGGCTGTTTAGCTCATTACACAGGTTCAGGGTTAGAGTTAGGGTCTGGATGGACGTGATGGCTGGCTGTTTAGCTCATTACACAGGTTCAGGGTTAGAGTTAGGGACTATGGACGTGATGGCTGGCTGTTTAGCTCATCACACAGGTTCAGGGTTAGAGTTAAGGACTATGGACGTGATGGCTGGCTGTTTAGCTCATTACACAGGTTCAGGGTTAGAGTTAGGGTCTAGTTGGACGTGATGGCTGGCTGTTTAGCTCATTACACAGGTTCAGGGTTAGAGTTAGGGTCTATGGACGTGATGGCTGGCTGTTTAGCTCATCACACAGCAGGGTTAGGGTTGGGTTCAGGGTTAGAGTTAGGGACTATGGACGTGATGGCTGGCTGTTTAGCTCATTACACAGCAGGGTTAGAGTTAGGGTCTATGGACGTGATGGCTGGCTGTTTAGCTCATCACACAGCAGGGTTAGAGTTAGGGACTATGGACGTGATGGCTGGCTGTTTAGCTCATCACACAGCAGGGTTAGAGTTAGGGTCTATGGACGTGATGGCTGGCTGTTTAGCTCATCACACAGCAGGGTTAGAGTTAGGGTCTATGGACGTGATGGCTGGCTGTTTAGCTCATTACACAGGTTCAGGGTTAGAGTTAGGGTCTATGGACGTGATGGCTGGCTGTTTAGCTCATTACACAGGTTCAGGGTTAGAGTTAGGACTATGGACGTGATGGCTGGCTGTTTAGCTCATTATACAGGTTCAGGGTTAGAGTTAGGGTCTATGGACGTGAAGGCTGGCTGTTTAGCTCATTACACAGGTTCAGGGTTAGAGTTAGGGTCTATGGACGTGATGGCTGGCTGTTTAGCTCATCACACAGCAGGGTTAGGGTTGGGTTCAGGGTTAGAGTTAGGGACTATGGACGTGATGGCTGGCTAAATTTAGCTCATCACACAGCAGGGTTAGGGTTGGGTTCAGGGTTCAGAGTTAGGGTCTATGGACGTGATGGCTGGCTGTTTAGCTCATTATACAGGTTCAGGGTTAGAGTTAGATAGGTCTATGGATAGTGATGGCTGGCTGTTTAGCTCATTACACAGGTTCAGGGTTAAAGTTAGGGACTATGGACATGATGGCTGGCTGTTTAGCTCATTACACAGGTTCAGGGTTAGAGTTAGGGTCTATGGACGTGATGGCTGGCTGTTTAGCTCATTATACAGGTTCGGGGTTAGAGTTAGGGTCTATGGACGTGATGGCTGGCTGTTTAGCTCATTATACAGGTTCAGGGTTAGAGTTGGGTCTATGGACGTGATGGCTGGCTGTTTAGCTCATTACACAGGTTCAGGGTTAGAGTTAGGGACTATGGACGTGATGGCTGGCTGTTTAGCTCATTATACAGGTTCAGGGTTAGAGTTAGGGTCTATGGACGTGATGGCTGGCTGTTTAGCTATTTTATACAGGTTCAGGGTTAGAGTTAGGGTCTGTGGACGTGATGGCTGGCTGTTTAGCTCATTACACAGGTTCAGGGTTACAAGTTAGGGTCTATGGACGTGATGGCTGGCTGTTTAGCTGTTTTAAATCAGGTTCAGGGTTAGAGTCCTGGTCTATGGACGTTTTGATGGCTGGCTGTTTAGCTCATCACACAGGTTCAGGGTTAGAGTTAGGGTCTATGGACGTGATGGCTGGCTGTTTAGCTCATCACACAGCAGGGTTAGGGTTAGGTTCAGGGGTTAGGTTCAGGGGTTAGGTTCAGGGGTTAGGTTCAGGGTTAGGTTCAGGGGTTAGGTTCAGGGTTAGGTTCAGGGTTAGGTTCAGGTTCAGGCATTACAGCTGGCTGTTTAGCTCATCACACAGCAGGGTTAGGGTTAGGTTCAGGGGTTAGGTTCAGGGGTTAGGTTCAGGGTTAGGTTCAGGGGTTAGGTTCAGGGGTTAGGTTCAGGGTTTTAAATCAGGTTCAGGATTACAGCTGGCTGTTTAGCTCATCACACATCAGGGTTAGGGTTAGGTTCAGGGGTTAGGTTCAGGGGTTAGGTTCAGGGGTTAGGTTCACGGGTTAGGTTCAGGGTTAGGTTCTTGGGGTTAGGTTCAGGGTTAGGTTCAGGGTTAAATCAGGTTCATGGCATTACAGCTGGCTGTTTAAATCATTCACAGCAGGGTTAGGGTTAGGTTCAGGGGTTAAAGGTTCTTGGGGTTAGGTTCAGGGTTAGGTTCAGGGGTTAGGTTCAGGGGTTATGGTTCAGGGTTAGGAACAAGGGGTTAAAGGTTCTTGGGGTTAGGTTCAGGGTTAGGTTCAAGGGGTTAGGTTCAGGGGTTAGGTCAGGGGTTAGGTTCAGGGTTAGGTTCAGGGGTTAGGTTCAGGGGTTAGGTTCAGGGTTAGGTTCAGGGGTTAGGTTCAGGGGTTAGGTTCAGGGGTTAGGTTCAGGGGTTAGGTTCAGGGTTAGGTTCAGGGGTTAGGTTCAGGGTTAGGTTCAGGGTTAGGTTCAGGTTCAGGCATTACAGCTGGCTGTTTAGCTCATCACACAGCAGGGTTAGGGTTAGTTTCAGGGGTTAGGTTCAGGGGTTAGGTTCAGGGTTAGGTTCAGGGTTAGGTTCAGGTTCAGGCATTACAGCTGGCTGTTTAGCTCATCACACAGCAGGGTTAGGGTTAGTTTCAGGGGTTAGGTTCAGGGTTAGGTTCAGGGGTTAGGTTCAGGGTTAGGTTCAGGGTTAGGTTCAGGTTCAGGCATTACAGCTGGCTGTTTAGCTCATCACACAGCAGGAAATAAAGGACCTAAAGTGGTGACATCAAGTATCCCATTATCTTCCACTTTATGGCCACTTAGGTTTTCTAAATGTTATGCTATGAAATGCTATGACCACTCTTTTCTTCAGATTCAGCTTCAGCTTAACACAAATCTGTTTTTGCCCCAAAATGAGACCAAGTTTTATCAGTTTTAGATAGATAGATAGATAGATAGATAGATAGATAGATAGATAGATAGATAGATAGATAGATAGATAGATAGATAGATAGAGCTTTAATTCCTCTTTATGTGTTGAAAATACCATTCATAACACATCATCATAGTCTATCAAAAAATATATAATTTATATATGGTGTGTTGTGTGTGTGTGTGTGTGTGTGTGTGTCCTTCTGTAGCAGTGCGTGCATGTGTGTATGTGTGTGTGTGTGTGTGTGTTTGACAAATAGCCAGATTGTAAACACACTACCTAACATTCCTACGTGTTACAGTCTTAAGGTTCCTTCTCTTTCCTATCAGATAGACTCTAGCTAAAAATAAGACCAATAATTATAATATTCAAATGGCACTTACAGTATATGACTATTTATTAAGTCATTCTTGATGTAATTCCTGGTCTGTGAACAATGTTTTAAATCATTCTTGATGTAATTCCTGGTCTGTGAACAATGTTTTAAATCATTCTTGATGTAATTCCTGGTCTGTGAACAATGTTTTAAATCATTCTTGATGTAATTCCTGGTCTGTGAACAATGTTTTAAATCATTCTTGATATAATTCCTGGTCTGTGAACAATGTTTTAAATCATTCTTGATATAATTCCTAGTCTGTGAACAATGTTTTAAATCATTCTTGATGTAATTCCTAGTCTGTGAACAATGTTTTAAATCATTCTTGATGTAATTCCTGGTCTGTGAACAATGTTTTAAATCATTCTTGATGTAATTCCTGGTCTGTGAACAATGTTTTAAATCATTCTTGATGTAATTCCTGGTCTGTGAACAATGTTTTAAATCATTCTTGATGTAATTCCTGGTCTGTGAACAATGTTTTAAATCATTATTGATGTAATTCCTGGTCTGTGAACAATGTTTTAAATCATTCTTGATGTAATTCCTGGTCTGTGAACAATGTTTTAAATCATTCTTGATGTAATTCCTGGTCTGTGAACAATGTTTTAAATCATTCTTGATGTAATTCCTGGTCTGTGAACAATGTTTTAAATCATTCTTGATGTAATTCCTGGTCTGTGAACAATGTTTTAAATCATTATTGATGTAATTCCTGGTCTGTGAACAATGTTTTAAATCATTCTTGATGTAATTCCTAGTCTGTGAACAATGTTTTCACTTGCATGATCGCGTGTACAATGTTTGTATATTGTTTGTAGGGGAGGCGGGTAGCCTAGTGGTTAAAAATGTTGGCCCAGTAACTGAACAGTCAGTGGTTTGAACCGCCGAGTTGACTAGGTGAAAAATCTGTCAATGTGCCCATGAGCAAGGCACTTAACCCTAGCCTCTAAAATGTTGTTGTCCTGTAAGAAGTGTAATCTCTGTGAGAAAATACAATAAAATGCTGTCTATCTATGCAGCAGTGCAATCTTCTTTCCTTCAGAACAAAAAAATATATAGCATATACATGCTAATCATACAATAGTCAGAACCCCACAACTTGACACAGCAGAATCTTGCTGGTCTCTTGTGAGAAGTATTGAGAATTGAGAAGTAGAACCTATGATCTAATTCCCCAGGTTTTACCATGCTAATTGTGCCATAAACACATTTTAAACACATATCGACAGGAGAGTTTAAAAGAGTTGCCAATGGTGGTTCTCGGGTCACAGCCTCCTGCAGATTGTGTGACCCATGTGAGTACAGGTCATTGAGACACGGGGTGACCAGTTCAGTCATGGGTGATATTGTCCATTCACTTACTGGGTTCGCTGCTTTTTAAACATAACAAAAACAGCTTTATTAAACAATAGATTTGTATATTTATTTTATTTTTTGCATTGTTGCATGATGATGTTTGGATACAATGAGTTAGGAGGATTCATAGGATATGGTTTTAAAACACAGACACACTATTATAGGTGATTCATAAAGAACCCATGTTCATACATTTCTCTCTGTAATCTAAGGCTTCTTTTGTTTTTGAAGTATCATATTTTTGGGAAAATCAAATAAGATATTTTCTCCACCTATAACACAGATATTTCTCTCTCTCTCTCTCTCTCTCTCTCTCTCTCTCTCTCTCTCTCTCTCTCTCTCTCTCTCTCTCTCTCTCTCTCTCTCTCTCTCTCTCTCTTTCTTAAAGTAGAATGTGTACGAAGCACATTCATCCCTAACCTATTTACTGGCTGGGTAGTGCTTAAGACTTGAACCGCAATTTGAAAAGTTTTCCATCACTAAGTGAAATGTATGGCTGTGACTGGGTTGGGGGGGATTGTTCTAGCTATTTATATTTTAGGAATTCAATTTCAGACGTTTCCTTACTGTGACAAAGGAGAACATCCATCCAGTCATTTCATAGCATTCTGACTCTAGAACCTGCCAGGATTCTACCGTGAATGACTGAATATTGATGAACTTGATGAAAACTCTCAATGCGTCTTTTTCCCATTTTTTATTTTTTACATCACCTTAGAGAATAGGATAGGGGAGCGGGGGGGATGGGGTGTCTCTGGCGGGTTCTTCCCCATGGAAAGAAGCACCTCTCTCAATATTCAGAACCCCAGTGTTGTGTATGAGGTCTCAAAAAGGGAGATATCAATCTCACTTTGAAACTGTGGGGGCTTCATTTGTTTGTGAAGGATGTGAGGTGCTGCCTAAATGACTATGCCAATTCTTCAAAACCCACTTGCAGTTGACACACCACTGCTTCTGCATTCATTGTTTTGGGCCCAAGTTTGTGGACCCTATGATTGAAATTGTGCCCACTTTTCAAAGTCTTGTATCGCAATGAAGAAATAGACACATGCCATTGATATTTGTTACTCTAGTCTGCTATGAGTTTAATAAGATAAAGGATGTTGAAAGCCTTTAAAACCTCAGCTTAACTATAACATCTGTACAACATCAGCTGAACTATAGAAAAACATTAATTTTTTTTGCAATTACTTTGCATATTCTTGAGATAAATATTTTTACTGCACTCTTAGAAAACAAATGTTGCTATCTACAGCACCTTGAGAAGGTGTTCACACCCCTTGACTTTTCCCACATTTTGTTGTTACCGCCTGAATTTAAAATGGATTGATTTGAGATGTTGCCATGGTCACTGGCCTACGCACAATACCCCATCACGTCAAAGTGGAATTATTTATTTTGATGAAATAAAAAAAACTGTAAATATCTTGAGTCAATAAGTATTTGACCCTTTCGTTGTGCCAAGTCTAAACCACTTCAGTCGTAAAACGTTGCTTCACAAGACACATAATAAGTTGCATGGATTCACTCTGTCTGCAGTAATAGTGTTTGACATGATTTTTGAATAACTACCTAACCTCTGTGATCCACACATACAATTACCTGCAAGGTCCCTCAGTCGAGCCGTAAATTTCAAATACAGATTCAACCCCAAAGACCAGGGAGGTTTTTCCAATGCCACGCAAAGAAGGTGGTATTGGCAGATGGGTAAAAAATGTAATAAAAAGCAGACATTGAATATCCCTTTGAGCATAGTGAAGGTATTAATTACACTTCTGAAGCTAAGCAGGGTTGGTCCTGGTCAGTCCCTGGATGGGAGACCAGATGCTGCTGGACGTGGTGTTGGAGGGCCAGTAGGAGGCACTCTTTCTATTGGTCTAAAAAATATCCCAATGCCCCAGGGTAGTGATTGGGGACACTGGGGACATATATATATATATATAGTCTTAATTCATTCCTACATAGATTTGTGTGTATTGGGTAAGCTAACATCAAAAGAAATCAGCCAAGACCTCAAAAAATTATTGTAGACCTCCACAAGTCTGGTTCATCCTTGGGAGTAATGTCCAAACTCCTGAAGGTACCACATTCATCCGTACAAACAATAGTACGCAAGTATAAACACCATGGGACCACGCAGCCGTCATACCGCTCAGGAAGGAGACGCCTTCTGTCTCCTAGAGATGAACGTACTTTGGTGTGAAAAGTGCAAATCAATCCCAGAACAACATCAAAGGACCTTGTGAAGATGCTGCAGGAAACAGGTACAAAAGTATCTATATCCACAGTAAAACGAGTCCTATATCGACATAACCTGAAAGGCTGCTCAGCAAGGAAGAAGACACTGCTCCAAAATCGCCATAAAAAAGCCAGACCTCGGTTTGCAACTGCACATGGGGACAAAGATCATACTTTTTGGAGAAATGTCCTCTGGTCTGATGAAACAAAAATAGAACTGTTTGGCCATAATGACCATCATTATGTTTGGAGGAAAAAGGGGGAGACTTGCAAGCCCAAGAACACCATCCCAACCATGAAGCACAGGGGTGGCAGCATCATGTTGTTTGGGTGCTTTGCTGCAGCAGGGACTGGTGCACTTCACAAAATAGATGGCATCATGAGGAGGGGAAATTATGTGGATATATTGAAGCAACATCTCAAGACATCAGTTAGGAAGTTAAAGCTTGGTCACCAATGGGTCTTCAAATGGACAATGACCCCAAGCATACTTCCAAAGTTGTGGCAAAATTGCCTAAGTACAACAAAGTCAAGGTATTGGAGTGGCCATCACAAAGCCCTGACCTCAATCCTATTGAACATTTGTGGTCAGAACTGAAAAATCATGTGCGAGCAAGGAGGCCTACAAACCTGACTCAGTTACACCAGCTCTGTCAGGAGGAATGGGCAAAAACTCACCCAACTTATTGTGGGAAGCTTGTGGAAGGCTACCCGAAACGTTTGACCCAAGTTAAACAATTTAAAGGCAATGCTACCAAATACTAACTGAGTGTATGTTAACTTCTTTCCCACTGGGAATGTGATGAAAGAAATAAATGCTCAAATAAAACATTCTCTCTACTATTATTCAGTCATTTCACATTCTTAAAATAAAGTGGTGATCCTAACTGACAGGGCATTTTTACTCAGATTAAATATCAGGAATTGAGAAAAACCGAGTTTAAATGTAGTTGGCTAAGGTGTATGTAAACTTCCGACTTCAACTGTACATTGAGTGTACTGTATAGTCCCCCCCCCAACAAGATTTAGATGCAAGTGGCTGTTCCACTGGTTGTCATAAGGTGTATGCACCAATTTGTAAGTCGCTCTGGATAAGAGCGTCTGCTAAATGACTTAAATGTAAATGTAAATGTAATGTGTTTCTGCACTGGTTGTCAAGGTGTATGCACCAAAGTCGCTCTGGATAAGAGCGTCTGCTAAATGACTTAAATGTAAATGTAAATGTAATGTGTTTCTGCAGTAATGTTGGAGGCAGTTACTCTTCCATGTAGGCTCAACCTTTAGGGACTCTGCTTTGCAATGATATTTGTGAGCTCCAAAAAGATAAAGTCCATCCCTAGATCCCAACTGAAGTACTCACTCTTTCACACACACTGCTACTTGCAGTGGGATTGCAAGGCCAGTGTTATAGTACAGTAGTGGCTAAAGCCATCCCTCTCCCAGTTCTAGATGTGCAATGGCCCATGCAGTTCCCTCAGAGTGTGTTTAGGAGAGAGCCCTCTCCATGTCTGTTCAGTTGTGCCTGATTTACCAACACACACACACACACACAAACACACACACAACACACACACACACACACACACACACACACACACACACACACACACACACACACACACACACACACACACACACACACACACACACACACACACACACACACACACACACACACACACACACACACAGACAGTTCAGTTGTGGCTGGTTTACCAACACTATTGATTGCAGGTGATGTTCTGGACAGTGTCCATCTGACCTCAGGAGGAGCCTAAATACATCACTGTCCAGAGAGACCTCATGAGACTCAGGGTACTCGGTGTGAGACTCGGTGTGTGTGTGTGTGTGTGTGTGTGTGTGTGTGTGTGTGTGTGTGTGTGTGTGTGTGTGTGTGTGTGTGTGTGTGTGTGTGTGTGTGTGTGTGTGTGTGTGTGTTTGTGTGTGTGTGTGTGTGTGTGTACTGCAGGCTGCAGCAGCCCTGTGCCCCTCTCCCTCCCTGAGTAGACAGACACATTGATAAAGTGGCCACAGAAAGTCAACAGGATAAACACTTATATACTCTTATTTTTTAAATACACTGCCTAAGCTAAAAATACAACATGGTATTTGTGGTTGGATAGTCCTGGGGAAGTCTACTGTACTATTCTAATAGAGTGAGAGACAGAGTCCTGGGGAAGTCTACTGTACTATTCTAATAGAGTGAGAGACAGAGTCCTGGGGAAGTCTACTGTACTATTCTAATAGAGTGAGAGACAGAGTCCTGGGGAAGTCTACTGTACTATTCTAATGGTGTGAGAGACAGAGTCCTGGGGAAGTCTATTCTAATGGAGTGAGAGACAGAGTCCTGGGGAAGTCTACTGTACTATTCTAATAGAGTGAGAGACAGAGTCCTGGGGAAGTCTACTGTACTATTCTAATGGAGTGAGACACAGTGTACTGTACTATTCTCATGGAGTGAGAGACAGAGTCCTGGGGAAGTCTACTGTACTATTCTAATGGAGTGAGAGACAGAGTCCTGGGGACGTCTACTGTACTATTCTAATGGAGTGAGAGACAGAGTCCTGGGGAAGTCTACTGTACTATTCTAATGGAGTGAGAGACAGAGTCCTGGGGAAGTCTACAGCCTCTGATCTGGAGGACTCACTAAACAGAGAACATCCCTGGTCATCCCTACAGCCTCTTATCTGGAGGACTCACAAACAGAGAACATCCCTGGTTATCCCTACTGCCTCTGATCTGGTGGACTCACTAAACAGAGAACATCCCTGGTCAATCCTACAGCCTCTGATCTGGTGGACTCACTAAACAGAGAACATCCCTGGTCATCCCTACAGCCTCTTATCTGGAGGACTCACTAAACAGAGAACATCCCTGGTTATCCCTACTGCCTCTGATCTGGTGGACTCACTAAACAGAGAACATCCCTGGTCGTTCCTACAGCCTCTGATCTGGTGGACTCACTAAACAGAGAACATCCCTGGTCGTTCCTACAGCCTCTGATCTGGTGGACTCACTAAACAGAGAACATCCCTGGTCATCCCTACTGCCTCTGATCTGGTGGACTCACTAAACAGAGAACATCCCTGGTCGTCCCTACTGCCTCTGATCTGGAGGACTCACTAAACAGAGAACATCCCTGGTCATCCCTACAGCCTCTGATCTGGAGGACTCACTAAACAGAGAACATCCCTAGTCATCCCTACTGCCTCTGATCTGGTGGACTCACTAAACAGAGAACATCCCTGGTCATCCCTACAGCCTCTGATCTGGAGGACTCACTAAACAGAGAAAATCCCTGGTCATCCCTACAGCCTCTGATCTGGTGGACTCACTAAACAGAGAACATCCCTGGTCATCCCTACTGCCTCTGATCTGGTGGACTCACTAAACAGAGAACATCCCTGGTCATCCCTACTGCCTCTGATCTGGTGGACTCACTAAACAGAGAACATCCCTGGTCATCCCTACAGCCTCTTATCTGGAGGACTCACTAAACAGAGAGCATCCCTGGTCGTCCCTACAGCCTCTGATCTGGAGGACTCACTAAACAGAGAACATCCCTGGTCATCCATACTGCCTCTGATCTGGTGGACTCACTAAACAGAGAACATCCCTGGTCGTTCCTACAGCCTCTGATCTGGTGGACTCACTAAACAGAGAACATCCCTGGTCATCCCTACTGCCTCTGATCTGGTGGACTCACTAAACAGAGAACATCCCTGGTCGTTCCTACAGCCTCTGATCTGGAGGACTCACTAAACAGAGAACATCCCTGGTCGTCCCTACTGCCTCTTATCTGGAGGACTCACTAAACAGAGAACATCCCTGGTCATCCCTACTGCCTCTGATCTGGTGGACTCACTAAACAGAGAACATCCCTGGTCATCCCTACAGCCTCTGATCTGGTGGACTCACAAAACAGAGAACATCCCTGGTCATCCCTACAGCCTCTGATCTGGAGGACTCACTAAACAGAGAACATCCCTGGTCATCCCTACAGCCTCTTATCTGGAGGACTCACTAAACAGAGAACATCCCTGGTTATCCCTATTGCCTCTGATCTGGTGGACTCACTAAACAGAGACCATCCCTGGTCGTCCGTACTGGTCATCCCTACTGCCTCTGATCTGGTGGACTCACTAAACAGAGAACATCCCTGGTCGTCCCTACAGCCTCTGATCTGGAGGACTCACTAAACAGAGAACATCCCTGGTCATCCCTACTGCCTCTGATCTGGTGGACTCACTAAACAGAGAACATCCCTGGTCATCCCTACAGCCTCTGATCTGGAGGACTCACTAAACAGAGAACATCCCTGGTCATTCCTACAGCCTCTGATCTGGTGGACTCACTAAACAGAGAACATCCCTGGTCATCCCTACTGCCTCTGATCTGGTGGACTCACTAAACAGAGAACATCCCTGGTCATCCCTACTGCCTCTGATCTGGTGGACTCACTAAACAGAGAACATCCCTGGTCATCCCTACAGCCTCTTATCTGGAGGACTCACTAAACAGAGAGCATCCCTGGTCGTCCCTACAGCCTCTGATCTGGAGGACTCACTAAACAGAGAACATCCCTGGTCATCCCTACTGCCTCTGATCTGGTGGACTCACTAAACAGAGAACATCCCTGGTCGTCCCTACAGCCTCTGATCTGGTGGACTCACTAAACAGAGAACATCCCTGGTCATCCCTACAGCCTCTGATCTGGAGGACTCACTAAACAGAGAACATCCCTGGTCGTCCCTACAGCCTCTGATCTGGAGGACTCACTAAACAGAGAACATCCCTGGTCATCCCTACAGCCTCTGATCTGGAGGACTCACTAAACAGAGAACATCCCTGGTCATCCCTACTGCCTCTGATCTGGTGGACTCACTAAACAGAGAACATCCCTGGTCATCCCTACAGCCTCTGATCTGGAGGACTCACTAAACAGAGAACATCCCTGGTCATCCCTACTGCCTCTGATCTGGTGGACTCACTAAACAGAGAACATCCCTGGTCATCCCTACAGCCTCTGATCTGGAGGACTCACTAAACAGAGAACATCCCTGGTCATCCCTACAGCCTCTGATCTGGTGGACTCACTAAACAGAGAACATCCCTGGTCATCCCTACTGCCTCTGATCTGGTGGACTCACTAAACAGAGAACATCCCTGGTCATCCCTACTGCCTCTGATCTGGTGGACTCACAAAACAGAGAACATCCCTGGTCATCCCTACTGCCTCTGATCTGGTGGACTCACTAAACAGAGAACATCCCTGGTCGTCCCTACAGCCTCTTATCTGGAGGACTCACTAAACAGAGAATATCCCTGGTCATCCCTACTGCCTCTGATCTGGTGGACTCACTAAACAGAGAACATCCCTGGTCGTCCCTACAGCCTCTGATCTGGTGGACTCACTAAACAGAGAACATCCCTGGTCATCCCTACTGCCTCTGATCTGGTGGACTCACTAAACAGAGAACATCCCTGGTCGTCCCTACAGCCTCTTATCTGGAGGACTCACTAAACAGAGAATATCCCTGGTCATCCCTACTGCCTCTGATCTGGTGGACTCACTAAACAGAGAACATCCCTGGTCGTCCCTACAGCCTCTGATCTGGTGGACTCACTAAACAGAGAACATCCCTGGTCATCCCTACAGCCTCTGATCTGGAGGACTCACTAAACAGAGAACATCCCTGGTCATCCCTACTGCCTCTGATCTGGTGGACTCACTAAACAGAGAACATCCCTGGTCATCCCTACAGCCTCTGATCTGGAGGACTCACTAAACAGAGAACATCCCTGGTCATCCCTACAGCCTCTGATCTGGTGGACTCACTAAACAGAGAACATCCCTGGTCATCCCTACAGCCTCTGATCTGGAGGACTCACTAAACAGAGAACATCCCTGGTCATCCCTACTGCCTCTGATCTGGTGGACTCACTAAACAGAGAACATCCCTGGTCATCCCTACAGCCTCTGATCTGGAGGACTCACTAAACAGAGAACATCCCTGGTCATCCCTACAGCCTCTGATCTGGTGGACTCACTAAACAGAGAACATCCCTGGTCATCCCTACTGCCTCTGATCTGGTGGACTCACTAAACAGAGAACATCCCTGGTCATCCCTACTGCCTCTGATCTGGTGGACTCACAAAACAGAGAACATCCCTGGTCATCCCTACTGCCTCTGATCTGGTGGACTCACTAAACAGAGAACATCCCTGGTCGTCCCTACAGCCTCTTATCTGGAGGACTCACTAAACAGAGAATATCCCTGGTCATCCCTACTGCCTCTGATCTGGTGGACTCACTAAACAGAGAACATCCCTGGTCGTCCCTACTGCCTCTGATCTGGTGGACTCACTAAACAGAGAACATCCCTGGTCATCCCTACAGCCTCTGATCTGGAGGACTCACTAAACAGAGAACATCCCTGGTCATCCCTACTGCCTCTGATCTGGTGGACTCACTAAACAGAGAACATCCCTGGTCATCCCTACAGCCTCTGATCTGGAGGACTCACTAAACAGAGAACATCCCTGGTCATCCCTACAGCCTCTGATCTGGTGGACTCACTAAACAGAGAACATCCCTGGTCATCCCTACTGCCTCTGATCTGGTGGACTCACTAAACAGAGAACATCCCTGGTCATCCCTACTGCCTCTGATCTGGTGGACTCACTAAACAGAGAACATCCCTGGTCATCCCTACAGCCTCTTATCTGGAGGACTCACTAAACAGAGAGCATCCCTGGTCGTCCCTACAGCCTCTGATCTGGAGGACTCACTAAACAGAGAACATCCCTGGTCATCCCTACTGCCTCTGATCTGGTGGACTCACTAAACAGAGAACATCCCTGGTCGTCCCTACAGCCTCTGATCTGGTGGACTCACTAAACAGAGAACATCCCTGGTCATCCCTACAGGCTCTGATCTGGAGGACTCACTAAACAGAGAACATCCCTGGTCGTCCCTACAGCCTCTGATCTGGAGGACTCACTAAACAGAGAACATCCCTGGTCATCCCTACAGCCTCTGATCTGGAGGACTCACTAAACAGAGAACATCCCTGGTCATCCCTACTGCCTCTGATCTGGTGGACTCACTAAACAGAGAACATCCCTGGTCATCCCTACAGCCTCTGATCTGGAGGACTCACTAAACAGAGAACATCCCTGGTCATCCCTACTGCCTCTGATCTGGTGGACTCACTAAACAGAGAACATCCCTGGTCATCCCTACAGCCTCTGATCTGGAGGACTCACTAAACAGAGAACATCCCTGGTCATCCCTACAGCCTCTGATCTGGTGGACTCACTAAACAGAGAACATCCCTGGTCATCCCTACTGCCTCTGATCTGGTGGACTCACTAAACAGAGAACATCCCTGGTCATCCCTACTGCCTCTGATCTGGTGGACTCACTAAACAGAGAACATCCCTGGTCATCCCTACAGCCTCTTATCTGGAGGACTCACTAAACAGAGAGCATCCCTGGTCGTCCCTACAGCCTCTGATCTGGAGGACTCACTAAACAGAGAACATCCCTGGTCATCCATACTGCCTCTGATCTGGTGGACTCACTAAACAGAGAACATCCCTGGTCGTCCCTACTGCCTCTGATCTGGTGGACTCACAAAACAGAGAACATCCCTGGTCGTCCCTACTGCCTCTGATCTGGAGGACTCACTAAACAGAGAACATCCCTGGTCATCCCTACTGCCTCTGATCTGGAGGACTCACTAAACAGAGAACATCCCTGGTCATCCCTACTGCCTCTGATCTGGTGGACTCACTAAACAGAGAACATCCCTGGTCATCCCTACTGCCTCTGATCTGGTGGACTCACTAAACAGAGAACATCCCTGGTCATCCCTTCAGCCTCTGATCTGGAGGACTCACTAAACAGAGAACATCCCTGGTCATCCCTACAGCCTCTGATCTGGTGGACTCACTAAACAGAGAACATCCCTGGTCATCCCTTCTAGCCTCTGATCTGGAGGACTCACTAAACAGAGAACATCCCTGGTCATCCCTACAGCCTCTGATCTGGTGGACTCACTAAACACATGCTTTGTTTGTAGATGATGTTTGAGTGTTAGAGCGTGGCCCCTGGCTATCTGTAATGATGTCTGAGTGTTAGAGCGTGGCCCCTGGCTATCTGTAATGATGTCTGAGTGTTAGAGCGTGGCCCCTGGCTATCTGTAATGATGTCTGAGTGTTAGAGCGTGGCCCCTGGCTATCTGTAATGATGTCTGAGTGTTAGAGCGTGGCCCCTGGCTATCTGTAATGATGCCTGAGTGTTAGAGCGTGGCCCCTGGCTATCTGTAATGATGTCTGAGTGTTAGAGCGTGGCCCCTGGCTATCTGTAATGATGTTTGAGTGTTAGAGCGTGGCCCCTGGCTATCTGTAATGATGTTTGAGTGTTAGAGCGTGGCCCCTGGCTATCTGTAATGATGTCTGAGTGTTAGAGCGTGGCCCCTGGCTATCTGTAATGATGTTTGAGTGTTAGAGCGTGGCCCCTGGCTATCTGTAATGATGTCTGAGTGTTAGAGCGTGGCCCCTGGCTATCTGTAATGATGTCTGAGTGTTAGAGCGTGGCCCCTGGCTATCTGTAATGATGTTTGAGTGTTAGAGCGTGGCCCCTGGCTATCTGTAATGATGTTTGAGTGTTAGAGCGTGGCCCCTGGCTATCTGTAATGATGTCTGAGTGTTAGAGCGTGGCCCCTGGCTATCTGTAATGATGTCTGAGTGTTAGAGCGTGGCCCCTGGCTATCTGTAATGATGTCTGAGTGTTAGAGCGTGGCCCCTGGCTATCTGTAATGATGTCTGAGTGTTAGAGCGTGGCCCCTGGCTATCTGTAATGATGTCTGAGTGTTAGAGCGTGGCCCCTGGCTATCTGTAATGATGTCTGAGTGTTAGAGCGTGGCCCTGGCTATCTGTAATGATGTCTGAGTGTTAGAGCGTGGCCCCTGGCTATCTGTAATGATGTTTGAGTGTTAGAGCGTGGCCCCTGGCTATCTGTAATGATGTTTGAGTGTTAGAGCGTGGCCCCTGGCTATCTGTAATGATGTCTGAGTGTTAGAGCGTGGCCCCTGGCTATCTGTAATGATGTCTGAGTGTTAGAGCGTGGCCCCTGGCTATCTGTAATGATGTCTGAGTGTTAGAGCGTGGCCCCTGGCTATCTGTAATGATGTCTGAGTGTTAGAGCGTGGCCCCTGGCTATCTGTAATGATGTCTGAGTGTTAGAGCGTGGCCCCTGGCTATCTGTAATGATGCCTGAGTGTTAGAGCGTGGCCCCTGGCTATCTGTAATGATGTCTGAGTGTTAGAGCGTGGCCCCTGGCTATCTGTAATGATGTTTGAGTGTTAGAGCGTGGCCCCTGGCTATCTGTAATGATGTTTGAGTGTTAGAGCGTGGCCCCTGGCTATCTGTAATGATGTCTGAGTGTTAGAGCGTGGCCCCTGGCTATCTGTAATGATGTTTGAGTGTTAGAGCGTGGCCCCTGGCTATCTGTAATGATGTTTGAGTGTTAGAGCGTGGCCCCTGGCTATCTGTAATGATGTCTGAGTGTTAGAGCGTGGCCCTGGCTATCTGTAATGATGTTTGAGTGTTAGAGCGTGGCCCCTGGCTATCTGTAATGATGTCTGAGTGTTAGAGCGTGGCCCTGGCTATCTGTAATGATGTTTGAGTGTTAGAGCGTGGCCCCTGGCTATCTGTAATGATGTTTGAGTGTTAGAGCGTGGCCCCTGGCTATCTGTAATGATGTCTGAGTGTTAGAGCGTGGCCCCTGGCTATCTGTAATGATGTCTGAGTGTTAGAGCGTGGCCCCTGGCTATCTGTAATGATGTCTGAGTGTTAGAGCGTGGCCCCTGGCTATCTGTAATGATGTCTGAGTGTTAGAGCGTGGCCCCTGGCTATCTGTAATGATGTCTGAGTGTTAGAGCGTGGCCCCTGGCTATCTGTAATGATGTCTGAGTGTTAGAGCGTGGCCCCTGGCTATCTGTAATGATGTTTGAGTGTTAGAGCGTGGCCCCTGGCTATCTGTAATGATGTTTGAGTGTTAGAGCGTGGCCCCTGGCTATCTGTAATGATGTCTGAGTGTTAGAGCGTGGCCCCTGGCTATCTGTAATGATGTCTGAGTGTTAGAGCGTGGCCCCTGGCTATCTGTAATGATGTCTGAGTGTTAGAGCGTGGCCCCTGGCTATCTGTAATGATGTCTGAGTGTTAGAGCGTGGCCCCTGGCTATCTGTAATGATGTCTGAGTGTTAGAGCGTGGCCCCTGGCTATCTGTAATGATGTCTGAGTGTTAGAGCGTGGCCCCTGGCTATCTGTAATGATGTCTGAGTGTTAGAGCGTGGCCCCTGGCTATCTGTAATGATGTTTGAGTGTTAGAGCGTGGCCCCTGGCTATCTGTAATGATGTTTGAGTGTTAGAGCGTGGCCCCTGGCTATCTGTAATGATGTCTGAGTGTTAGAGCGTGGCCCCTGGCTATCTGTAATGATGTCTGAGTGTTAGAGCGTGGCCCCTGGCTATCTGTAATGATGTTTGAGTGTTAGAGCGTGGCCCCTGGCTATCTGTAATGATGTCTGAGTGTTAGAGCGTGGCCCCTGGCTATCTGTAATGATGTCTGAGTGTTAGAGCGTGGCCCCTGGCTATCTGTAATGATGTTTGAGTGTTAGAGCGTGGCCCCTGGCTATCTGTAATGATGTTTGAGTGTTAGAGCGTGGCCCCTGGCTATCTGTAATGATGTTTGAGTGTTAGAGCGTGGCCCCTGGCTATCTGTAATGATGTTTGAGTGTTAGAGCGTGGCCCCTGGCTATCTGTAATGATGTTTGAGTGTTAGAGCGTGGCCCCTGGCTATCTGTAATGATGTTTGAGTGTTAGAGCGTGGCCCCTGGCTATCTGTAATGATGTCTGAGTGTTAGAGCGTGGCCCCTGGCTATCTGTAATGATGTCTGAGTGTTAGAGCGTGGCCCCTGGCTATCTGTAATGATGTCTGAGTGTTAGAGCGTGGCCCCTGGCTATCTGTAATGATGTCTGAGTGTTAGAGCGTGGCCCCTGGCTATCTGTAATGATGTCTGAGTGTTAGAGCGTGGCCCCTGGCTATCTGTAATGATGTCTGAGTGTTAGAGCGTGGCCCCTGGCTATCTGTAATGATGTTTGAGTGTTAGAGCGTGGCCCCTGGCTATCTGTAATGAAGTTTGAGTGTTAGAGCGTGGCCCCTGGCTATCTGTAATGATGTCTGAGTGTTAGAGCGTGGCCCCTGGCTATCTGTAATGATGTCTGAGTGTTAGAGCGTGGCCCCTGGCTATCTGTAATGATGTTTGAGTGTTAGAGCGTGGCCCCTGGCTATCTGTAATGATGTTTGAGTGTTAGAGCGTGGCCCCTGGCTATCTGTAATGATGTCTGAGTGTTAGAGCGTGGCCCCTGGCTATCTGTAATGATGTCTGAGTGTTAGAGCGTGGCCCCTGGCTATCTGTAATGATGTTTGAGTGTTAGAGCGTGGCCCCTGGCTATCTGTAATGATGTTTGAGTGTTAGAGCGTGGCCCCTGGCTATCTGTAATGATGTTTGAGTGTTAGAGCGTGGCCCCTGGCTATCTGTAATGATGTTTGAGTGTTAGAGCGTGGCCCCTGGCTATCTGTAATGATGTCTGAGTGTTAGAGCGTGGCCCCTGGCTATCTGTAATGATGTCTGAGTGTTAGAGCGTGGCCCCTGGCTATCTGTAATGATGTTTGAGTGTTAGAGCGTGGCCCCTGGCTATCTGTAATGATGTTTGAGTGTTAGAGCGTGGCCCCTGGCTATCTGTAATGATGTTTGAGTGTTAGAGCGTGGCCCCTGGCTATCTGTAATGATGTTGAGTGTTAGAGCGTGGCCCCTGGCTATCTGTAATGATGTTTGAGTGTTAGAGCGTGGCCCTGGCTATCTGTAATGATGTCTGAGTGTTAGAGCGTGGCCCCTGGCTATCTGTAATGATGTTTGAGTGTTAGAGCGTGGCCCCTGGCTATCTGTAATGATGTCTGAGTGTTAGAGCGTGGCCCCTGGCTATCTGTAATGATGTCTGAGTGTTAGAGCGTGGCCCCTGGCTATCTGTAATGATGTCTGAGTGTTAGAGCGTGGCCCCTGGCTATCTGTAATGATGTTTGAGTGTTAGAGCGTGGCCCCTGGCTATCTGTAATGATGTTTGAGTGTTAGAGCGTGGCCCCTGGCTATCTGTAATGATGTTTGAGTGTTAGAGCGTGGCCCCTGGCTATCTGTAATGATGTTTGAGTGTTAGAGCGTGGCCCCTGGCTATCTGTAATGATGTTTGAGTGTTAGAGCGTGGCCCCTGGCTATCTGTAATGATGTCTGAGTGTTAGAGCGTGGCCCCTGGCTATCTGTAATGATGTCTGAGTGTTAGAGCGTGGCCCCTGGCTATCTGTAATGATGTTTGAGTGTTAGAGCGTGGCCCCTGGCTATCTGTAATGATGTTTGAGTGTTAGAGCGTGGCCCCTGGCTATCTGTAATGATGTTTGAGTGTTAGAGCGTGGCCCCTGGCTATCTGTAATGATGTTGAGTGTTAGAGCGTGGCCCCTGGCTATCTGTAATGATGTTTGAGTGTTAGAGCGTGGCCCCTGGCTATCTGTAATGATGTCTGAGTGTTAGAGCGTGGCCCCTGGCTATCTGTAATGATGTTTGAGTGTTAGAGCGTGGCCCCTGGCTATCTGTAATGATGTCTGAGTGTTAGAGCGTGGCCCCTGGCTATCTGTAATGATGTCTGAGTGTTAGAGCGTGGCCCCTGGCTATCTGTAATGATGTCTGAGTGTTAGAGCGTGGCCCCTGGCTATCTGTAATGATGTTTGAGTGTTAGAGCGTGGCCCCTGGCTATCTGTAATGATGTTTGAGTGTTAGAGCGTGGCCCCTGGCTATCTGTAATGATGTTTGAGTGTTAGAGCGTGGCCCCTGGCTATCTGTAATGATGTTTGAGTGTTAGAGCGTGGCCCCTGGCTATCTGTAATGATGTTTGAGTGTTAGAGCGTGGCCCCTGGCTATCTGTAATGATGTCTGAGTGTTAGAGCGTGGCCCCTGGCTATCTGTAATGATGTCTGAGTGTTAGAGCGTGGCCCCTGGCTATCTGTAATGATGTTTGAGTGTTAGAGCGTGGCCCCTGGCTATCTGTAATGATGTTTGAGTGTTAGAGCGTGGCCCCTGGCTATCTGTAATGATGTCTGAGTGTTAGAGCGTGGCCCCTGGCTATCTGTAATGATGTCTGAGTGTTAGAGCGTGGCCCCTGGCTATCTGTAATGATGTTTGAGTGTTAGAGCGTGGCCCCTGGCTATCTGTAATGATGTTTGAGTGTTAGAGCGTGGCCCCTGGCTATCTGTAATGATGTTTGAGTGTTAGAGCGTGGCCCCTGGCTATCTGTAATGATGTTTGAGTGTTAGAGCGTGGCCCCTGGCTATCTGTAATGATGTTTGAGTGTTAGAGCGTGGCCCCTGGCTATCTGTAATGATGTTTGAGTGTTAGAGCGTGGCCCCTGGCTATCTGTAATGATGTTTGAGTGTTAGAGCGTGGCCCCTGGCTATCTGTAATGATGTTTGAGTGTTAGAGCGTGGCCCCTGGCTATCTGTAATGATGTCTGAGTGTTAGAGCGTGGCCCCTGGCTATCTGTCATGATGTCTGAGTGTTAGAGCGTGGCCCCTGGCTATCTGTAATGATGTTTGAGTGTTAGAGCGTGGCCCCTGGCTATCTGTAATGAAGTTTGAGTGTTAGAGCGTGGCCCCTGGCTATCTGTAATGATGTCTGAGTGTTAGAGCGTGGCCCCTGGCTATCTGTAATGATGTCTGAGTGTTAGAGCGTGGCCCCTGGCTATCTGTAATGATGTTTGAGTGTTAGAGCGTGGCCCCTGGCTATCTGTAATGATGTTTGAGTGTTAGAGCGTGGCCCCTGGCTATCTGTAATGATGTTTGAGTGTTAGAGCGTGGCCCCTGGCTATCTGTAATGATGTTTGAGTGTTAGAGCGTGGCCCCTGGCTATCTGTAATGATGTTTGAGTGTTAGAGCGTGGCCCCTGGCTATCTGTAATGATGTCTGAGTGTTAGAGCGTGGCCCCTGGCTATCTGTAATGATGTCTGAGTGTTAGAGCGTGGCCCCTGGCTATCTGTAATGATGTTTGAGTGTTAGAGCGTGGCCCCTGGCTATCTGTAATGATGTTTGAGTGTTAGAGCGTGGCCCCTGGCTATCTGTAATGATGTTTGAGTGTTAGAGCGTGGCCCCTGGCTATCTGTAATGATGTTGAGTGTTAGAGCGTGGCCCCTGGCTATCTGTAATGATGTTTGAGTGTTAGAGCGTGGCCCCTGGCTATCTGTAATGATGTCTGAGTGTTAGAGCGTGGCCCCTGGCTATCTGTAATGATGTTTGAGTGTTAGAGCGTGGCCCCTGGCTATCTGTAATGATGTCTGAGTGTTAGAGCGTGGCCCCTGGCTATCTGTAATGATGTCTGAGTGTTAGAGCGTGGCCCCTGGCTATCTGTAATGATGTCTGAGTGTTAGAGCGTGGCCCCTGGCTATCTGTAATGATGTTTGAGTGAGCGTGGCCCTGGCTATCTGTAATGATGTTTGAGTGTTAGAGCGTGGCCCCTGGCTATCTGTAATGATGTTTGAGTGTTAGAGCGTGGCCCCTGGCTATCTGTAATGATGTTTGAGTGTTAGAGCGTGGCCCCTGGCTATCTGTAATGATGTTTGAGTGTTAGAGCGTGGCCCCTGGCTATCTGTAATGATGTTTGAGTGTTAGAGCGTGGCCCCTGGCTATCTGTAATGATGTCTGAGTGTTAGAGCGTGGCCCCTGGCTATCTGTAATGATGTCTGAGTGTTAGAGCGTGGCCCCTGGCTATCTGTAATGATGTTTGAGTGTTAGAGCGTGGCCCTGGCTATCTGTAATGATGTTTGAGTGTTAGAGCGTGGCCCCTGGCTATCTGTAATGATGTCTGAGTGTTAGAGCGTGGCCCTGGCTATCTGTAATGATGTCTGAGTGTTAGAGCGTGGCCCCTGGCTATCTGTAATGATGTTTGAGTGTTAGAGCGTGGCCCCTGGCTATCTGTAATGATGTTTGAGTGTTAAAGCGTGGCCCCTGGCTATCTGTAATGATGTTTGAGTGTTAGAGCGTGGCCCCTGGCTATCTGTAATGATGTTTGAGTGTTAGAGCGTGGCCCCTGGCTATCTGTAATGATGTTTGAGTGTTAGAGCGTGGCCCCTGGCTATCTGTAATGATGTCTGAGTGTTAGAGCGTGGCCCCTGGCTATCTGTAATGATGTCTGAGTGTTAGAGCGTGGCCCCTGGCTATCTGTAATGATGTTTGAGTGTTAGAGCGTGGCCCCTGGCTATCTGTAATGATGTTTGAGTGTTAGAGCGTGGCCCCTGGCTATCTGTAATGATGTTTGAGTGTTAGAGCGTGGCCCCTGGCTATCTGTAATGATGTTTGAGTGTTAGAGCGTGGCCCCTGGCTATCTGTAATGATGTTTGAGTGTTAGAGCGTGGCCCCTGGCTATCTGTAATGATGTTTGAGTGTTAGAGCGTGGCCCCTGGCTATCTGTAATGATGTCTGAGTGTTAGAGCGTGGCCCCTGGCTATCTGTAATGATGTTTGAGTGTTAGAGCGTGGCCCCTGGCTATCTGTAATGATGTTTGAGTGTTAGAGCGTGGCCCCTGGCTATCTGTAATGATGTCTGAGTGTTAGAGCGTGGCCCCTGGCTATCTGTAATGATGTCTGAGTGTTAGAGCGTGGCCCCTGGCTATCTGTAATGATGTCTGAGTGTTAGAGCGTGGCCCCTGGCTATCTGTAATGATGTCTGAGTGTTAGAGCGTGGCCCTGGCTATCTGTAATGATGTCTGAGTGTTAGAGCGTGGCCCTGGCTATCTGTAATGATGTCTGAGTGTTAGAGCGTGGCCCCTGGCTATCTGTAATGATGCCTGAGTGTTAGAGCGTGGCCCCTGGCTATCTGTAATGATGTCTGAGTGTTAGAGCGTGGCCCCTGGCTATCTGTAATGATGTTTGAGTGTTAGAGCGTGGCCCCTGGCTATCTGTAATGATGTTTGAGTGTTAGAGCGTGGCCCCTGGCTATCTGTAATGATGTCTGAGTGTTAGAGCGTGGCCCCTGGCTATCTGTAATGATGCCTGAGTGTTAGAGCGTGGCCCCTGGCTATCTGTAATGATGTCTGAGTGTTAGAGCGTGGCCCCTGGCTATCTGTAATGATGTTTGAGTGTTAGAGCGTGGCCCCTGGCTATCTGTAATGATGTTTGAGTGTTAGAGCGTGGCCCCTGGCTATCTGTAATGATGTCTGAGTGTTAGAGCGTGGCCCTGGCTATCTGTAATGATGTCTGAGTGTTAGAGCGTGGCCCCTGGCTATCTGTAATGATGTCTGAGTGTTAGAGCGTGGCCCCTGGCTATCTGTAATGATGTTTGAGTGTTAGAGCGTGGCCCCTGGCTATCTGTAATGATGTTTGAGTGTTAGAGCGTGGCCCCTGGCTATCTGTAATGATGTCTGAGTGTTAGAGCGTGGCCCCTGGCTATCTGTAATGATGTTTGAGTGTTAGAGCGTGGCCCCTGGCTATCTGTAATGATGTTTGAGTGTTAGAGCGTGGCCCCTGGCTATCTGTAATGATGTCTGAGTGTTAGAGCGTGGCCCCTGGCTATCTGTAATGATGTCTGAGTGTTAGAGCGTGGCCCCTGGCTATCTGTAATGATGTCTGAGTGTTAGAGCGTGGCCCCTGGCTATCTGTAATGATGTCTGAGTGTTAGAGCGTGGCCCCTGGCTATCTGTAATGATGTCTGAGTGTTAGAGCGTGGCCCCTGGCTATCTGTAATGATGTCTGAGTGTTAGAGCGTGGCCCCTGGCTATCTGTAATGATGTCTGAGTGTTAGAGCGTGGCCCCTGGCTATCTGTAATGATGCCTGAGTGTTAGAGCGTGGCCCCTGGCTATCTGTAATGATGTCTGAGTGTTAGAGCGTGGCCCCTGGCTATCTGTAATGATGTTTGAGTGTTAGAGCGTGGCCCCTGGCTATCTGTAATGATGTTTGAGTGTTAGAGCGTGGCCCCTGGCTATCTGTAATGATGTTTGAGTGTTAGAGCGTGGCCCCTGGCTATCTGTAATGATGTCTGAGTGTTAGAGCGTGGCCCCTGGCTATCTGTCATGATGTCTGAGTGTTAGAGCGTGGCCCCTGGCTATCTGTAATGATGTTTGAGTGTTAGAGCGTGGCCCCTGGCTATCTGTAATGAAGTTTGAGTGTTAGAGCGTGGCCCCTGGCTATCTGTAATGATGTCTGAGTGTTAGAGCGTGGCCCCTGGCTATCTGTAATGATGTCTGAGTGTTAGAGCGTGGCCCCTGGCTATCTGTAATGATGTTTGAGTGTTAGAGCGTGGCCCCTGGCTATCTGTAATGATGTTTGAGTGTTAGAGCGTGGCCCCTGGCTATCTGTAATGATGTTTGAGTGTTAGAGCGTGGCCCCTGGCTATCTGTAATGATGTTTGAGTGTTAGAGCGTGGCCCCTGGCTATCTGTAATGATGTTTGAGTGTTAGAGCGTGGCCCCTGGCTATCTGTAATGATGTCTGAGTGTTAGAGCGTGGCCCCTGGCTATCTGTAATGATGTCTGAGTGTTAGAGCGTGGCCCCTGGCTATCTGTAATGATGTTTGAGTGTTAGAGCGTGGCCCCTGGCTATCTGTAATGATGTTTGAGTGTTAGAGCGTGGCCCCTGGCTATCTGTAATGATGTTTGAGTGTTAGAGCGTGGCCCCTGGCTATCTGTAATGATGTTGAGTGTTAGAGCGTGGCCCCTGGCTATCTGTAATGATGTTTGAGTGTTAGAGCGTGGCCCCTGGCTATCTGTAATGATGTCTGAGTGTTAGAGCGTGGCCCCTGGCTATCTGTAATGATGTTTGAGTGTTAGAGCGTGGCCCTGGCTATCTGTAATGATGTCTGAGTGTTAGAGCGTGGCCCCTGGCTATCTGTAATGATGTCTGAGTGTTAGAGCGTGGCCCCTGGCTATCTGTAATGATGTCTGAGTGTTAGAGCGTGGCCCCTGGCTATCTGTAATGATGTTTGAGTGTTAGAGCGTGGCCCCTGGCTATCTGTAATGATGTTTGAGTGTTAGAGCGTGGCCCCTGGCTATCTGTAATGATGTTTGAGTGTTAGAGCGTGGCCCCTGGCTATCTGTAATGATGTTTGAGTGTTAGAGCGTGGCCCCTGGCTATCTGTAATGATGTTTGAGTGTTAGAGCGTGGCCCCTGGCTATCTGTAATGATGTTTGAGTGTTAGAGCGTGGCCCCTGGCTATCTGTAATGATGTCTGAGTGTTAGAGCGTGGCCCCTGGCTATCTGTAATGATGTCTGAGTGTTAGAGCGTGGCCCCTGGCTATCTGTAATGATGTTTGAGTGTTAGAGCGTGGCCCCTGGCTATCTGTAATGATGTTTGAGTGTTAGAGCGTGGCCCCTGGCTATCTGTAATGATGTCTGAGTGTTAGAGCGTGGCCCCTGGCTATCTGTAATGATGTCTGAGTGTTAGAGCGTGGCCCCTGGCTATCTGTAATGATGTTTGAGTGTTAGAGCGTGGCCCCTGGCTATCTGTAATGATGTTTGAGTGTTAAAGCGTGGCCCCTGGCTATCTGTAATGATGTTTGAGTGTTAGAGCGTGGCCCTGGCTATCTGTAATGATGTTTGAGTGTTAGAGCGTGGCCCCTGGCTATCTGTAATGATGTTTGAGTGTTAGAGCGTGGCCCCTGGCTATCTGTAATGATGTCTGAGTGTTAGAGCGTGGCCCCTGGCTATCTGTAATGATGTCTGAGTGTTAGAGCGTGGCCCCTGGCTATCTGTAATGATGTTTGAGTGTTAGAGCGTGGCCCCTGGCTATCTGTAATGATGTTTGAGTGTTAGAGCGTGGCCCCTGGCTATCTGTAATGATGTTTGAGTGTTAGAGCGTGGCCCTGGCTATCTGTAATGATGTTTGAGTGTTAGAGCGTGGCCCCTGGCTATCTGTAATGATGTTTGAGTGTTAGAGCGTGGCCCCTGGCTATCTGTAATGATGTTTGAGTGTTAGAGCGTGGCCCCTGGCTATCTGTAATGATGTCTGAGTGTTAGAGCGTGGCCCCTGGCTATCTGTAATGATGTTTGAGTGTTAGAGCGTGGCCCCTGGCTATCTGTAATGATGTTTGAGTGTTAGAGCGTGGCCCCTGGCTATCTGTAATGATGTCTGAGTGTTAGAGCGTGGCCCCTGGCTATCTGTAATGATGTCTGAGTGTTAGAGCGTGGCCCCTGGCTATCTGTAATGATGTCTGAGTGTTAGAGCGTGGCCCCTGGCTATCTGTAATGATGTCTGAGTGTTAGAGCGTGGCCCCTGGCTATCTGTAATGATGTCTGAGTGTTAGAGCGTGGCCCCTGGCTATCTGTAATGATGCCTGAGTGTTAGAGCGTGGCCCCTGGCTATCTGTAATGATGTCTGAGTGTTAGAGCGTGGCCCCTGGCTATCTGTAATGATGTTTGAGTGTTAGAGCGTGGCCCCTGGCTATCTGTAATGATGTTTGAGTGTTAGAGCGTGGCCCTGGCTATCTGTAATGATGTCTGAGTGTTAGAGCGTGGCCCCTGGCTATCTGTAATGATGCCTGAGTGTTAGAGCGTGGCCCCTGGCTATCTGTAATGATGTCTGAGTGTTAGAGCGTGGCCCCTGGCTATCTGTAATGATGTTTGAGTGTTAGAGCGTGGCCCCTGGCTATCTGTAATGATGTTTGAGTGTTAGAGCGTGGCCCCTGGCTATCTGTAATGATGTCTGAGTGTTAGAGCGTGGCCCCTGGCTATCTGTAATGATGTCTGAGTGTTAGAGCGTGGCCCCTGGCTATCTGTAATGATGTCTGAGTGTTAGAGCGTGGCCCCTGGCTATCTGTAATGATGTTTGAGTGTTAGAGCGTGGCCCCTGGCTATCTGTAATGATGTTTGAGTGTTAGAGCGTGGCCCCTGGCTATCTGTAATGATGTCTGAGTGTTAGAGCGTGGCCCCTGGCTATCTGTAATGATGTTTGAGTGTTAGAGCGTGGCCCCTGGCTATCTGTAATGATGTTTGAGTGTTAGAGCGTGGCCCCTGGCTATCTGTAATGATGTCTGAGTGTTAGAGCGTGGCCCCTGGCTATCTGTAATGATGTCTGAGTGTTAGAGCGTGGCCCCTGGCTATCTGTAATGATGTCTGAGTGTTAGAGCGTGGCCCCTGGCTATCTGTAATGATGTCTGAGTGTTAGAGCGTGGCCCCTGGCTATCTGTAATGATGTCTGAGTGTTAGAGCGTGGCCCCTGGCTATCTGTAATGATGTCTGAGTGTTAGAGCGTGGCCCCTGGCTATCTGTAATGATGTCTGAGTGTTAGAGCGTGGCCCCTGGCTATCTGTAATGATGCCTGAGTGTTAGAGCGTGGCCCCTGACTATCTGTAATGATGTCTGAGTGTTAGAGCGTGGCCCCTGGCTATCTGTAATGATGTTTGAGTGTTAGAGCGTGGCCCTGGCTATCTGTAATGATGTTTGAGTGTTAGAGCGTGGCCCTGGCTATCTGTAATGATGTCTGAGTGTTAGAGCGTGGCCCCTGGCTATCTGTAATGATGTCTGAGTGTTAGAGCGTGGCCCCTGGCTATCTGTAATGATGTCTGAGTGTTAGAGCGTGGCCCCTGGCTATCTGTAATGATGTCTGAGTGTTAGAGCGTGGTCCCTGGCTATCCATAAATAAATGAACTAGAAAATGGTGCCGTTTTGTTTGCTTAATATAAGGAATTTACAATGATTCATACTTTTACTTTGGATACTTAAGTATATTTTAGCAATTACATTTAATTTTGATACTTAAGTATATTTAAAACCAAATACTTTTAGACTTTTACTCAAGTCAAATTTTAGTGGGTGACTTTCACTTTTACTTGAATCCTTTTTATATTACGTTATCTTTACTTTTACTCAAGTATGACAGTATGGTGCTTCAGTTATCTTTACTTTTACTCAAGTATGACAGTATGGTACTTCAGTTATCTTTACTTTTACTCAAGTATGACAGTTGGGTACGTAAGTTATCTTTACTTTTACTCAAGTATGACAGTAGGGTTCTTACGTTATCTTTACTTTTACTCAAGTATGACAGTAGGGTACTTAAGTTATCTTTACTTTTACTCAAGTATGACAGTATGGTGCTTCAGTTATCTTTACTTTTACTCAAGTATGACAGCAGGGTACTTCAGTTCCAGGGTCAGTAGTTATATACAGGGACAGGTCCAGGGTCAGTAGCTACATACAGGGACAGTTCCAGGGTCAGTAGCTACATACAGGGACAGTTCCAGGGTCAGTAGCTACATACAGGGACAGGTCCAGGGTCAGTAGCTATATACAGGGACAGGTCCAGGGTCAGTAGCTATATACAGGGACAGTTCCAGGGTCAGTAGTTATACACAGGGACAGTTCCAGGGTCAGTAGCTATATACAGGGACAGTTCCAGGGTCAGTAGCTATATACAGGGACAGTTCCAGGGTCAGTAGCTATATACAGGGACAGTTCCAGGGTCAGTAGCTATATACAGGGACAGTTCCAGGGTCAGTAGCTACATACAGGGACAGTTCCAGAGTCAGTAGCTACATACAGGGACAGTTCCAGGGTCAGTAGCTACATACAGGGACAGTTCCAGGGTCAGTAGCTATAAACAGGGACAGTTCCAGGGTCAGTAGCTACATACAGGGACAGGTCCAGGGTCAGTAGCTATATACAGGGACAGTTCCAGGGTCAGTAGCTATATACAGGGACAGTTCCAGGGTCAGTAGCTATATACAGGGACAGTTCCAGGGTCAGTAGCTATATACAGGGACAGTTCCAGGGTCAGTAGCTATATACAGGGACAGTTCCAGGGTCAGTAGTTATATACAGGGACAGGTCCAGGGTCAGTAGCTACATACAGGGACAGTTCCAGGGTCAGTAGCTACATACAGGGACAGTTCCAGGGTCAGTAGCTACATACAGGGACAGGTCCAGGGTCAGTAGCTATATACAGGGACAGGTCCAGGGTCAGTAGCTATATACAGGGACAGTTCCAGGGTCAGTAGTTATACACAGGGACAGTTCCAGGGTCAGTAGCTATATACAGGGACAGTTCCAGGGTCAGTAGCTATATACAGGGACAGTTCCAGGGTCAGTAGCTACATACAGGGACAGGTCCAGGGTCAGTAGCTATATACAGGGACAGTTCCAGAGTCAGTAGCTACATACAGGGACAGGTCCAGGGTCAGTAGCTATATACAGGGACAGTTCCAGAGTCAGTAGCTATATACAGGGACGACAGTTCCAGGGTCAGTAGCTATATACAGGGACAGTTCCAGGGTCAGTAGCTACATACAGGGACAGTTCCAGGGTCAGGGACAGTTCCAGCTAGCTATATACAGGGACAGTTCCAGGGTCAGTAGCTACATACAGGGACAGGTCCAGGGTCAGTAGCTATATACAGGGACAGTTCCAGGGTCAGTAGTAGGGCAGTTCCAGGGTCAGTACAGGGACAGTTCCAGGGTCAGTAGCTATATACAGGGACAGTTCCAGGGTCAGTCCAGCTATATACAGGGACAGTTCCAGGGTCAGTAGCTATATACAGGGACAGTTCCAGGGTCAGTAGCTATATACAGGGACAGTTCCAGGGTCAGTAGTAATACAGGGACAGTTCCAGGGTCAGTAGCTATATACAGGGACAGTTCCAGGGTCAGTAGCTATATACAGGGACAGTTCCAGGGACAGTTCCAGGGTCAGTTCCAGGGTCAGTAGCTATATACAGGGACAGTTCCAGGGTCAGTACAGTTCCAGGGTCAGTAGCTATATACAGGGACAGTTCCAGGGTCAGTAGCTATATACAGGGACAGTTCCAGGGTCATTAGTTATACACAGGGACAGTTACAGGGTCAGTAACTATTTACAGGGACAGTTCCAGGGTCAGTAGTTATATACAGGGACAGTTCCAGGGTCAGTAGCTACATACAGGGACAGTTCCAGGGTCAGTAGCTATATACAGGGACAGTTCCAGGGTCAGTAGCTAGACACAGGGACAGTTCCAGGGTCAGTAGCTACATACAGGGACAGTTACAGGGTCAGTAGCTATACACAGGGACAGTTCCAGGGTCAGTAGTTATATACAGGGACAGTTCCAGGGTCAGTAGCTACACACAGGGACAGTTCCAGGGTCAGTAGCTATATACAGGGACAGTTCCAGGGTCAGTAGCTATACACAGGGACAGTTCCAGGGTCAGTAGTTATACACAGGGACAGTTCCAGGGTCAGTAGCTACATACAGGGACAGTTCCAGGGTCAGTAGCTATACACAGGGACAGTTCCAGGGTCAGTAGCTATACACAGGGACAGTTCCAGGGTCAGTAGCTATACACAGGGACAGTTCCAGGGTCAGTAGCTACACACAGGGACAGTTCCAGGGTCAGTAGCTATACACAGGGACAGTACCAGGGTCAGTAGCTATACACATTGACCGTTCCAGGGTCAGTAGCTACATACAGGGACAGTTCCAGGGTCAGTAGTTATACACAGGGACAGTTCCAGGGTCAGTAGTTATACACAGGGACCGTTCCAGGGTCAGTAGCTACATACAGGGACAGTTCCAGGGTCAGTAGTTATACACAGGGACAGTTCCAGGGTCAGTAGTTATACACAGGGACAGTTCCAGGGTCAGTAGTTATATACAGGGACAGTTCCAGGGTCAGTAGTTATACACAGGGACAGTTCCAGGGTCAGTAGTTATACACAGGGACAGTTCCAGGGTCAATAGCTATACACAGGGACAGTTCCAGGGTCAGTAGCTATACACAGGGACAGTTCCAGGGTCAGTAGTTATACACAGGGACAGTTCCAGGGTCAGTAGCTATATACAGGGACAGTTCCAGGGTCAGTAGCTATATACAGGGACAGTTCCAGGGTCAATAGCTATACACAGGGACAGTTCCAGGGTCAGTAGCTATACACAGGGACAGTTCCAGGGTCAGTAGTTATATACAGGGACAGGTCCAGGGTCAGTAGTTATACACAGGGACAGTTCCAGGGTCAGTAGTTATACACAGGGACAGTTCCAGGGTCAGTAGCTATACACAGGGACAGTTCCAGGGTCAGTAGCTATATACAGGGACAGGTCCAGGGTCAGTAGCTATATACAGGGACAGTTCCAGGGTCAGTAGCTACATACAGGGACAGTTCCAGGGTCAGTAGCTATACACAGGGACAGTTCCAGGGTCAGTAGTTATACACAGGGACAGTTCCAGGGTCAGTAGTTATACACAGGGACAGTTCCAGGGTCAGTAGTTATACACAGGGACAGTTCCAGGGTCAGTAGTTATACACAGGGACAGTTCCAGGGTCAGTAGTTATACACAGGGACAGTTCCAGGGTCTGTAACTGTTTACAGGGACAGTTCCAGGGTCAGTAGTTATACACAGGGACAGTTCCAGGGTCAGTAGTTATACACAGGGACAGTTCCAGGGTCAGTAGTTATACACAGGGACAGTTCCAGGGTCAGTAGTTATACACAGGGACAGTTCCAGGGTCAGTAGTTATACACAGGGACAGTTCCAGGGTCAGTAGTTATACACAGGGACAGTTCCAGGGTCAGTAACTATTTACAGGGACAGTTCCAGGGTCAGTAGTTATACACAGGGACAGTTCCAGGGTCAGTAGTTATACACAGGGACAGTTCCAGGGTCAGTATTTATACACAGGGACAGTTCCAGGGTCAGTAGTTATACACAGGGACAGTTCCAGGGTCAGTAGCTATATACAGGGACAGTTCCAGGGTCAGTAGCTATATACAGGGACAGTTCCAGGGTCAGTAGTTATACACAGGGACAGTTCCAGGGTCAGTAGCTATATACAGGGACAGTTACAGGGTCAGTAGCTATATACAGGGACAGTTCCAGGGTCAGTAGTTATACACAGGGACAGTTCCAGGGTCAGTAGCTATATACAGGGACAGTTACAGGGTCAGTAGCTATATACAGGGACAGTTCCAGGGTCAGTAGTTATACACAGGGACAGTTCCAGGGTCAGTAGCTATATACAGGGACAGTTACAGGGTCAGTAGCTATACACAGGGACAGTTACAGGGTCAGTAGCTATATACAGGGACAGTTCCAGGGTCAGTAGTTATACACAGAGACAGTTCCAGGGTCAGTAGCTCACTATTGTACTGTAAGAAATGATCACTATAGTCAGCCATGGTCCAGGTACTATAAGTTATCACTATAGTCAACAGAGGGGTTGGGTTATTCTGTTTACCTTTCTGTGAATACTAATTGGGATTATTAATAAACAATCATGTAAACACTCAGCCCTGACCTGTGTGTCCTGGCGTTCTACCACACGTTACACACACCTCAGAGTTGTTGATGGAAAACAACTAGACTTTATCTGGCATGAAAGTACCTCAGCAGTCGCCAACCGACACACACGATGTGTGTGTGTGTGTGTGTTGTGTGTGTACGCCTTTAAATTAATTAACATCAGACCTCTTGTAAGCAGTTCATTTCTGTAAACAAACATTCTAATATGCAGTAATTAATTAAATCTGCCAAGCTTCTCCCCTCCTCCCATTGATCTCTCCCTTCACTTCACTTTCTGTTCATGTTGAAGAGTTTATTACTGTTTGAGAGAGGCACAGCGAGAGAGAGAGGGAGAGAGAGAGAGAGAGAGAGAGAGAGAGAGAGAGAGAGAGAGAGAGAGAGAGAGAGAGAGAGAGGAGAGAGAGAGAGAGAGAGAGAGAGAGAGAGAGAGAGAGAGAGAAAGAGAGAGAGAGAGAGAGAGGGAGAGAGAGAGAGAGAGAGAGAGAGGGGAGAGAGAGAGAGAGAGAGAGAGAGAGAGAGAGAGAGAGAGAGAGAGAGAAGACAATGCAGGACATGTTGTCCTGGTAAGGCATACTGGGAGGTAGGGAGAGGGACCTGTGTTGACTCTCTATAATCTAATGTTCAGACAAACTGAGGGGGAATAGCAATGTATTTGTGCGCTCCTGTACAGAACCACAGATATCACACCTCGGCTGTGTATATCGCTGAAAACATATTTTTTCTCAAATACTTCTCATAAACATTAGCTAAATAAAACCTGTGGACCGTGCTGCTTGAACAAAAATACAATATTTAATTATTTATCAGTTGTTGTTTATCAAGATTACATTCAACTTAATATAGAACATTAAGATTTGACAAAAATCCAGAAATATAAAACCATATTAGAATTGATATTGAATAACTAAATGTTGTTCCTGTTACCTTGTTCCATGTAATGCAGAGACCTCTCTTTATAGCAGGAAGGACAAACCACTTCCTGTTTCCCTTCAATGCTTTCTGTTTGATATCAGCCAGGCTCAAACAGACACACAGCCCCAGCTCTACATAAGAGAGCTGCTCATGGCTTGATGATTTTGGAATCGATTTGCCATTCTCACAAACGAAGGCTGAGCAATCAGTCCAAGCCTGGCTGCGTTTGGCCCAGCGAGGAAGAGAGAGAGAGAGAGAGAGAGAGAGAGAGAGAGAGAGAGAGAGAGAGAGAGAGAGAGAGAGAGAGAGAGAGAGAGAGAGAGAGAGAGAGAGAGAGGGAGAGAGAGAGAGAGAGAGAGAGAGAGAGAGAGAGGGGCGAGAGAGAGAGAGAGAGAGAGAGAGAGAGAGAGAGAGAGAGAGAGAGAGCGAGAGGGAGAGGGAGAGAGAGAGAAGGGGAGAGAAAGAGAAGGGGGAGAGAAAGAGAGAAAGAGAGAGAGACAAAGAGAGAGTGAGACAGAGAGAGAGAGAGAGAGAGAGAGAGAGAGAGAGAGAGAGAGAGAGAGAGAGAGAGAGAGAGAGAGAGAGCAAGAGAGAGAGAGAGAGAGAGAGAGAGAGAGCAAGAGAGAGAGAGAGAGAGAGAGAGAGAGAGAGAGAGAGAGAGAGAGAGAGAGAGAGAGAGAGAGAGAGAGAGAGAGAGAGAGAGAGAGAGACAAAGAGAGAGAGAGAGAGAGAGAGAGAGAGAGAGAGAGAGAAAGACAAAGTTCGAGATAGACAAAAGAGAGAGACAAAGAGAGAGAGAGAGAGAGAGAGAGAGTAGGGAGAGAGAAAGAGAGAGAGAGATGCGCCATGAGAGGAGGCCAGGCATGGCTGGTCTGAATCATGAAGAATAATGTTTAGCCTGGCAGATGATTAGGGATGTTAATTTTTTGGGAGGGGGGGAGACGAGGGGAGAAGGGGGCTAGGGGCTGGTGCTTTGTGTTGCCTGTGATGTCACGTTGGATATGTGAGCATGCAGCAATCTGGCAGGGGTTCATCCTGGCCAAATACTGCTGCTGCTGCTCAATTTGCTGTGTTCTCCTGCTCCATTTGCCTGTTAATGAGAGCTGTTGTTGTGGGTACCCATGTGTACCATGTCACCAAACAGGCAGGCAGCACCTTCACCTGACGCTCTGCTCGGTCGGACTACAGCGGAGGAACATGACTGCCACTGTGACAGATGTTTTTCCAGGCCCGGGGATAGACCCATATGAGAGAGAGAGAGAGAGAGAGAGAGAGAGAGAGAGAGAGAGAGAGAGAGAGAGAGAGAGAGAGAGAGAGAGAGAGAGGGGGAGAGAGGGAGAGAGGGAGAGAGGGAGGGAGGGAGAGAGAGAGAGAAAGAGAGAGAGAGGGAGACAGAGAGAGAGGGAGAGAGGGAGAGAGGGAGAGACGGAGAGAGAGAGAGACAGAAAGGCGGAGAGACAGAGAGACAGAGAGACAGAGAGACAGAGAGACAGAGAGACAGAAAGGTGGAGAGACAGAGAGACAGAGAGACAGATAGAGAGGGAGAGAGGGAGAGATGGAGAGAGAGAGAGAGACAGAGAGACAGAGAGACAGAGACAGAAAGGCAAAGAGACAGAGAGACAGAGAGACAGAGAGAGAGGGAGACAGAAAGGCAGAGACAGAGAGACAGAGAGACAGAGAGAGAGGGAGAGAGGGGAGAGAGGGAGAGACGGAGAGACAGAGAGACAGAGAGAGGGGGAGAGAGGGAGAGACGGAGAGAGAGAGACAGAGAGACAGAGAGGAGTGAGGGATGTATAGATGCAACAACTGCTAAACCATGTGTCTCTGTCTGAGCATCACATCATGCACAGCATACAGAAACAACACTCAGCTGTTTTCGCTGAAAGGATATCATCAACATGACAGGACAAATACGTTCCGCTAGGTTGTTGTAAAAATATAATTTACTAAATATAATTTCATGAATAAATGTTACAAACTCTTATGCAGCTCACTACAAGACAATTCTAATTAAACAATATTGCTAAAAATCCTCCAAAAACATTTGAAAATACACTGAAAGAACTAGCTAACACCAGTAACAAGACTGGTGTATTCAGGACATTACCAAGCTGTTAGTTAGTCTGGTGTATTCATGACATTACTTAGCTGTCAGTTAGTCTGGTGTATTCAGGACATTACTTAGCTGTTAGTTAGTCTGGTGTATTCAGGACAGATGTCAGTTAGTCTGGTGTATTTAGCTGTTAGTTAGTCTGGTGTATTCAGATGTCAGTTAATTCAGGACATTACTTAGCTGTCAGTTAGTCTGGTGTATTCAGGACATTACTTAGCTGTCAGTTAGTCTGGTGTATTCAGGACATTACTAGCTGTCAGTTAGTCTGTCAGCTTCAGTCTGGTGTATTCAGGACATTACTTAGCTGTCAGTTAGTCTGGTGTATTCAGGAGCAGTTAGTCTGGTGTATTCAGGACATTACTTAGCTGTCAGTTAGTCTGGTGTATTCAGGACATTACTTAGCTGTTAGTTAGTCTGGTGTATTCAGGACATTACTTAGCTGTTAGTTAGTCTGGTGTATTCAGGACATTACTTAGCTGTCAGTTAGCCTGGTGTATTCAGGTCTGGTGTATTCAGGACATTACTTAGCTGTCAGTTAGTCTGGTGTATTCAGGACATTACTTAGCTGTCAGTTAGTCTGGTGTATTCAGGACATTACTTAGCTGTCAGTTAGTCTGGTGTATTCAGGACATTACTTAGCTGTTAGTTAGTCTGGTGTATTCAGGACATTACTTAGCTGTCAGTTAGTATTCAGGACATTACTTAGCTGGTGTATTCAGGACATTACTTAGCTGTTAGTTAGTTTGGTGTATTCAGGACATTACTTAGCTGTCAGTTAGTCTGGTGTATTCAGGACATTACTTAGCTGTTAGTTAGTCTGGTGTATTCAGGACATTACTTAGCTGTTAGTTAGTTTGGTGTATTCAGGACATGACTTAGCTGTTAGTTAGTCTGGTGTATTCAGGACATTACTTAGCTGTTAGTTAGTCTGGTGTATTCAGGACATTACTTAGCTGTCAGTTAGTCTGGTGTATTCAGGACATTACTTAGCTGTTAGTTAGTCTGGTGTATTCAGGACATTACTTAGTTGTTAGCTGTTTGTCTGTATTCAAGACATTACTTAGCTGTTAGTTAGTCTGGTGTATTCAGGACATTACTTAGTTGTTAGTTTGTCTGTTCAAGACCCTGACTAGCTGTTAGTTTGTCTGTTCAAGGCCCTGACTAGCTGTTAGTTTGTCTGTTCAAGACCCTGACTAGCTGTTAGTTCGTCTGTTCAAGACCCTGACTAGCTGTTAGTTCGTCTGTTCAAGACCCTGACTAGCTGTTAGTTCGTCTGTTCAAGTCCCTGACTAGCTGTTAGTTTGTCTGTTCAAGACCCTGACTAGCTGTTAGTTCGTCTGTTCAAGACCCTGACTAGCTGTTAGTTTGTCTGTTCAAGACCCTGACTAGCTGCTAGTTCGTCTGTTCAAGGCCCTGACTAGCTGTTAGTTCGTCTGTTCAAGTCCCTGACTAGCTGTTAGTTCGTCTGTTCAAGGCCCTGACTAGCTGTTAGTTTGTCTGTTCAAGGCCCTGACTAGCTGTTAGTTCGTCTGTTCAAGACCCTGACTAGCTGTTAGTTCGTCTGTTCAAGTCCCTGACTAGCTGTTAGTTTGTCTGTTCAAGGCCCTGACTAGCTGTTAGTTTGTCTGTTCAAGACTCTGACTAGCTGTTAGTTCGTCTGTTCAAGGCCCTGACTAGCTGTTAGTTCGTCTGTTCAAGTCCCTGACTAGCTGTTAGTTCGTCTGTTCAAGGCCCTGACTAGCTGTTAGTTCGTCTGTTCAAGACCCTGACTAGCTGTTAGTTCGTCTGTTCAAGATCCTGACTAGCTGTTAGTTCGTCTGTTCAAGGCCCTGACTAGCTGTTAGTTTGTCTGTTCAAGACCCTGACTAGCTGTTAGTTTGTCTGTTCAAGAACCCGACTAGCTGTTAGTTCGTCTGTTCAAGGCCCTGACTAGCTGTTAGTTGTTAGTTTGTCTGTTCAAGGCCCTGACTAGCTGTTCGTTCGTCTGTTCAAGGCCCTGACTAGCTGTTAGTTCGTCTGTTCAAGACCCTGACTAGCTGTTAGTTTGTCTGTTCAAGGCCCTGACTAGCTGTTAGTTCGTCTGTTCAAGACCCCGACTAGCTGTTCGTTCGTCTGTTCAAGACCCTGACTAGCTGTTAGTTTTTAGTTTGTCTGTTCAAGGCCCTGACTAGCTGTTAGTTCATCTGTTCAAGGCCCTGACTAGCTGTTAGTTCATCTGTTCAAGACCCTGACTAGCTGTTAGTTTGTCTGTTCAAGACCCTGACTAGCTGTTAGTTCATCTGTTCAAGACCCTGACTCGCTGTTAGTTCGTCTGTTCAAGGCCCTGACTAGCTGTTAGTTCATCTGTTCAAGGCCCTGACTAGCTGTTAGTTTGTCTGTTCAAGGCCCTGACTAGCTGTTAGTTTGTCTGTTCAAGGCCCTGACTAGCTGTTAGTTCATCTGTTCACGACCCTGACTAGCTGTTCGTTCGTCTGTTCAAGGCCCTGACTAGCTGTTAGTTCATCTGTTCAAGGCCCTGACTAGCTGTTAGTTCGTCTGTTCAAGGCCCTGACTAGCTGTTAGTTTGTCTGTTCAAGACCCTGACTCGCTGTTAGTTTGTCTGTTCAAGGCCCTGACTAGCTGTTAGTTCATCTGTTCAAGGCCCTGACTAGCTGTTAGTTCGTCTGTTCAAGGCCCTGACTAGCTGTTAGTTCATCTGTTCACAACCCTGACTAGCTGTTCGTTCGTCTGTTCAAGGCCCTGACTAGCTGTTAGTTCATCTGTTCAAGGACCTGACTAGCTGTTAGTTCGTCTGTACAAGACCCTGACTAGCTGTTAGTTTGTCTGTTCAAGGCCCTGACTAGCTGTTAGTTCGTCTGTGCAAGGCCCTGACTAGCTGTTAGTTCGTCTGTTCAAGGCCCTGACTAGCTGTTAGTTTGTCTGTTCAAGACCCTGACTGGCTGTTAGTTCGTCTGTTCAAGGCCCTGACTAGCTGTTAGTTCATCTGTTCACGACCCTGACTAGCTGTTCGTTCGTCTGTTCAAGGCCCTGACTAGCTGTTAGTTCATCTGTTCAAGGCCCTGACTAGCTGTTAGTTCGTCTGTTCAAGGCCCTGAGGAGCGGTTAGTTTGTCTGTTCAAGACCCTGACTCGCTGTTAGTTCGTCTGTTCAAGGCCCTGACTAGCTGTTAGTTCATCTGTTCAAGGCCCTGACTAGCTGTTAGTTCGTCTGTTCAAGGCCCTGACTAGCTGTTAGTTCATCTGTTCACGACCCTGACTAGCTGTTCGTTCGTCTGTTCAAGGCCCTGACTAGCTGTTAGTTCATCTGTTCAAGGACCTGACTAGCTGTTAGTTCGTCTGTTCAAGACGCTGACTAGCTGTTAGTTTGTCTGTTCAAGGCCCTGACTAGCTGTTAGATCGTCTGTGTAAGGCCCTGACTAGCTGTTAGTTCGTCTGTTCAAGGCCCTGACTAGCTGTTAGTTCGTCTGTGCAAGGCCCTGACTAGCTGTTAGTTTGTCTGTTCAAGGCCCTGACTAGCTGTTAGTTTGTCTGTTCAAGACTCTGACTAGCTGTTAGTTCGTCTGTTCAAGGCCCTGACTAGCTGTTAGTTCGTCTGTTCAAGACCCTGACTAGCTGTTAGTTCGTCTGTTCAAGGCCCCGACTAGCTGTTAGTTCATCTGTTCAAGGCCCTGACTAGCTGTTAGTTCGTCTGTTCAAGGCCCCGACTAGCTGTTAGTTTGTCTGTGCAAGGCCCTGACTAGCTGTTAGTTTGTCTGTTCAAGGCCCTGACTAGCTGTTAGTTCGTCTGTTCAAGGCCCTGAGGAGCGGTTAGTTTGTCTGTTCAAGACCCTGACTCGCTGTTAGTTCGTCTGTTCAAGACGCTGACTAGCTGTTAGTTTGTCTGTTCAAGGCCCTGACTAGCTGTTAGATCGTCTGTGCAAGGCCCTGACTAGCTGTTAGTTCGTCTGTTCAAGGCCCTGACTAGCTGTTAGTTCATCTGTTCAAGACCCTGACTAGCTGTTAGTTTGTCTGTTCAAGACCCTGACTAGCTGTTAGTTCATCTGTTCAAGACCCTGACTCGCTGTTAGTTTGTCTGTTCAAGGCCCTGACTAGCTGTTAGTTCATCTGTTCAAGGCCCTGACTAGCTGTTAGTTTGTCTGTTCAAGGCCCTGACTAGCTGTTAGTTTGTCTGTTCAAGGCCCTGACTAGCTGTTAGTTCATCTGTTCACGACCCTGACTAGCTGTTCGTTCGTCTGTTCAAGGCCCTGACTAGCTGTTAGTTCATCTGTTCAAGGCCCTGACTAGCTGTTAGTTCGTCTGTTCAAGGCCCTGACTAGCTGTTAGTTTGTCTGTTCAAGACCCTGACTCGCTGTTAGTTCGTCTGTTCAAGGCCCTGACTAGCTGTTAGTTCATCTGTTCAAGGCCCTGACTAGCTGTTAGTTCGTCTGTTCAAGGCCCTGACTAGCTGTTAGTTCATCTGTTCACAACCCTGACTAGCTGTTCGTTCGTCTGTTCAAGGCCCTGACTAGCTGTTAGTTCATCTGTTCAAGGACCTGACTAGCTGTTAGTTCGTCTGTACAAGACCCTGACTAGCTGTTAGTTTGTCTGTTCAAGGCCCTGACTAGCTGTTAGTTCGTCTGTGCAAGGCCCTGACTAGCTGTTAGTTCGTCTGTTCAAGGCCCTGACTAGCTGTTAGTTTGTCTGTTCAAGACCCTGACTGGCTGTTAGTTCGTCTGTTCAAGGCCCTGACTAGCTGTTAGTTCATCTGTTCACGACCCTGACTAGCTGTTCGTTCGTCTGTTCAAGGCCCTGACTAGCTGTTAGTTCATCTGTTCAAGGCCCTGACTAGCTGTTAGTTCGTCTGTTCAAGGCCCTGAGGAGCGGTTAGTTTGTCTGTTCAAGACCCTGACTCGCTGTTAGTTCGTCTGTTCAAGGCCCTGACTAGCTGTTAGTTCATCTGTTCAAGGCCCTGACTAGCTGTTAGTTCGTCTGTTCAAGGCCCTGACTAGCTGTTAGTTCATCTGTTCACGACCCTGACTAGCTGTTCGTTCGTCTGTTCAAGTCCCTGACTAGCTGTTAGTTTGTCTGTTCAAGGCCCTGACTAGCTGTTAGTTCGTCTGTTCAAGACCCTGACTAGCTGTTAGTTTGTCTGTTCAAGACCCTGACTAGCTGCTAGTTCGTCTGTTCAAGGCCCTGACTAGCTGTTAGTTCGTCTGTTCAAGTCCCTGACTAGCTGTTAGTTCGTCTGTTCAAGGCCCTGACTAGCTGTTAGTTTGTCTGTTCAAGGCCCTGACTAGCTGTTAGTTCGTCTGTTCAAGACCCTGACTAGCTGTTAGTTCGTCTGTTCAAGTCCCTGACTAGCTGTTAGTTTGTCTGTTCAAGGCCCTGAGGAGCGGTTAGTTTGTCTGTTCAAGACCCTGACTCGCTGTTAGTTCGTCTGTTCAAGACGCTGACTAGCTGTTAGTTTGTCTGTTCAAGGCCCTGACTAGCTGTTAGATCGTCTGTGCAAGGCCCTGACTAGCTGTTAGTTCGTCTGTTCAAGGCCCTGACTAGCTGTTAGTTCATCTGTTCAAGACCCTGACTAGCTGTTAGTTTGTCTGTTCAAGACCCTGACTAGCTGTTAGTTCATCTGTTCAAGACCCTGACTCGCTGTTAGTTTGTCTGTTCAAGGCCCTGACTAGCTGTTAGTTCATCTGTTCAAGGCCCTGACTAGCTGTTAGTTTGTCTGTTCAAGGCCCTGACTAGCTGTTAGTTTGTCTGTTCAAGGCCCTGACTAGCTGTTAGTTCATCTGTTCACGACCCTGACTAGCTGTTCGTTCGTCTGTTCAAGGCCCTGACTAGCTGTTAGTTCATCTGTTCAAGGCCCTGACTAGCTGTTAGTTCGTCTGTTCAAGGCCCTGACTAGCTGTTAGTTTGTCTGTTCAAGACCCTGACTCGCTGTTAGTTCGTCTGTTCAAGGCCCTGACTAGCTGTTAGTTCATCTGTTCAAGGCCCTGACTAGCTGTTAGTTCGTCTGTTCAAGGCCCTGACTAGCTGTTAGTTCATCTGTTCACAACCCTGACTAGCTGTTCGTTCGTCTGTTCAAGGCCCTGACTAGCTGTTAGTTCATCTGTTCAAGGACCTGACTAGCTGTTAGTTCGTCTGTACAAGACCCTGACTAGCTGTTAGTTTGTCTGTTCAAGGCCCTGACTAGCTGTTAGTTCGTCTGTGCAAGGCCCTGACTAGCTGTTAGTTCGTCTGTTCAAGGCCCTGACTAGCTGTTAGTTTGTCTGTTCAAGACCCTGACTGGCTGTTAGTTCGTCTGTTCAAGGCCCTGACTAGCTGTTAGTTCATCTGTTCACGACCCTGACTAGCTGTTCGTTCGTCTGTTCAAGGCCCTGACTAGCTGTTAGTTCATCTGTTCAAGGCCCTGACTAGCTGTTAGTTCGTCTGTTCAAGGCCCTGAGGAGCGGTTAGTTTGTCTGTTCAAGACCCTGACTCGCTGTTAGTTCGTCTGTTCAAGGCCCTGACTAGCTGTTAGTTCATCTGTTCAAGGCCCTGACTAGCTGTTAGTTCGTCTGTTCAAGGCCCTGACTAGCTGTTAGTTCATCTGTTCACGACCCTGACTAGCTGTTCGTTCGTCTGTTCAAGTCCCTGACTAGCTGTTAGTTTGTCTGTTCAAGGCCCTGACTAGCTGTTAGTTCGTCTGTTCAAGACCCTGACTAGCTGTTAGTTTGTCTGTTCAAGACCCTGACTAGCTGCTAGTTCGTCTGTTCAAGGCCCTGACTAGCTGTTAGTTCGTCTGTTCAAGTCCCTGACTAGCTGTTAGTTCGTCTGTTCAAGGCCCTGACTAGCTGTTAGTTTGTCTGTTCAAGGCCCTGACTAGCTGTTAGTTCGTCTGTTCAAGACCCTGACTAGCTGTTAGTTCGTCTGTTCAAGTCCCTGACTAGCTGTTAGTTTGTCTGTTCAAGGCCCTGACTAGCTGTTAGTTTGTCTGTTCAAGACTCTGACTAGCTGTTAGTTCGTCTGTTCAAGGCCCTGACTAGCTGTTAGTTCGTCTGTTCAAGTCCCTGACTAGCTGTTAGTTCGTCTGTTCAAGGCCCTGACTAGCTGTTAGTTCGTCTGTTCAAGACCCTGACTAGCTGTTAGTTCGTCTGTTCAAGATCCTGACTAGCTGTTAGTTCGTCTGTTCAAGGCCCTGACTAGCTGTTAGTTTGTCTGTTCAAGACCCTGACTAGCTGTTAGTTTGTCTGTTCAAGAACCCGACTAGCTGTTAGTTCGTCTGTTCAAGGCCCTGACTAGCTGTTAGTTGTTAGTTTGTCTGTTCAAGGCCCTGACTAGCTGTTCGTTCGTCTGTTCAAGGCCCTGACTAGCTGTTAGTTCGTCTGTTCAAGACCCTGACTAGCTGTTAGTTTGTCTGTTCAAGGCCCTGACTAGCTGTTAGTTCGTCTGTTCAAGACCCCGACTAGCTGTTCGTTCGTCTGTTCAAGACCCTGAATAGCTGTTAGTTTTTAGTTTGTCTGTTCAAGGCCCTGACTAGCTGTTAGTTCATCTGTTCAAGGCCCTGACTAGCTGTTAGTTCATCTGTTCAAGACCCTGACTAGCTGTTAGTTTGTCTGTTCAAGACCCTGACTAGCTGTTAGTTCATCTGTTCAAGACCCTGACTCGCTGTTAGTTCGTCTGTTCAAGGCCCTGACTAGCTGTTAGTTCATCTGTTCAAGGCCCTGACTAGCTGTTAGTTTGTCTGTTCAAGGCCCTGACTAGCTGTTAGTTTGTCTGTTCAAGGCCCTGACTAGCTGTTAGTTCATCTGTTCACGACCCTGACTAGCTGTTCGTTCGTCTGTTCAAGGCCCTGACTAGCTGTTAGTTCATCTGTTCAAGGCCCTGACTAGCTGTTAGTTCGTCTGTTCAAGGCCCTGACTAGCTGTTAGTTTGTCTGTTCAAGACCCTGACTCGCTGTTAGTTCGTCTGTTCAAGGCCCTGACTAGCTGTTAGTTCATCTGTTCAAGGCCCTGACTAGCTGTTAGTTCGTCTGTTCAAGGCCCTGACTAGCTGTTAGTTCATCTGTTCACAACCCTGACTAGCTGTTCGTTCGTCTGTTCAAGGCCCTGACTAGCTGTTAGTTCATCTGTTCAAGGACCTGACTAGCTGTTAGTTCGTCTGTACAAGACCCTGACTAGCTGTTAGTTTGTCTGTTCAAGGCCCTGACTAGCTGTTAGTTCGTCTGTGCAAGGCCCTGACTAGCTGTTAGTTCGTCTGTTCAAGGCCCTGACTAGCTGTTAGTTTGTCTGTTCAAGACCCTGACTGGCTGTTAGTTCGTCTGTTCAAGGCCCTGACTAGCTGTTAGTTCATCTGTTCACGACCCTGACTAGCTGTTCGTTCGTCTGTTCAAGGCCCTGACTAGCTGTTAGTTCATCTGTTCAAGGCCCTGACTAGCTGTTAGTTCGTCTGTTCAAGGCCCTGAGGAGCGGTTAGTTTGTCTGTTCAAGACCCTGACTCGCTGTTAGTTCGTCTGTTCAAGGCCCTGACTAGCTGTTAGTTCATCTGTTCAAGGCCCTGACTAGCTGTTAGTTCGTCTGTTCAAGGCCCTGACTAGCTGTTAGTTCATCTGTTCACGACCCTGACTAGCTGTTCGTTCGTCTGTTCAAGGCCCTGACTAGCTGTTAGTTCATCTGTTCAAGGACCTGACTAGCTGTTAGTTTGTCTGTTCAAGACGCTGACTAGCTGTTAGTTTGTCTGTTCAAGGCCCTGACTAGCTGTTAGATCGTCTGTGCAAGGCCCTGACTAGCTGTTAGTTCGTCTGTTCAAGGCCCTGACTAGCTGTTAGTTCGTCTGTGCAAGGCCCTGACTAGCTGTTAGTTTGTCTGTTCAAGGCCCTGACTAGCTGTTAGTTTGTCTGTTCAAGACTCTGACTAGCTGTTAGTTCGTCTGTTCAAGGCCCTGACTAGCTGTTAGTTCGTCTGTTCAAGACCCTGACTAGCTGTTAGTTCGTCTGTTCAAGGCCCCGACTAGCTGTTAGTTCATCTGTTCAAGGCCCTGACTAGCTGTTAGTTCGTCTGTTCAAGGCCCCGACTAGCTGTTAGTTTGTCTGTGCAAGGCCCTGACTAGCTGTTAGTTTGTCTGTTCAAGGCCCTGACTAGCTGTTAGTTCGTCTGTTCAAGGCCCTGAGGAGCGGTTAGTTTGTCTGTTCAAGACCCTGACTCGCTGTTAGTTTGTCTGTTCAAGACGCTGACTAGCTGTTAGTTTGTCTGTTCAAGGCCCTGACTAGCTGTTAGATCGTCTGTGCAAGGCCCTGACTAGCTGTTAGTTCGTCTGTTCAAGGCCCTGACTAGCTGTTAGTTCATCTGTTCAAGACCCTGACTAGCTGTTAGTTTGTCTGTTCAAGACCCTGACTAGCTGTTAGTTCATCTGTTCAAGACCCTGACTCGCTGTTAGTTTGTCTGTTCAAGGCCCTGACTAGCTGTTAGTTCATCTGTTCAAGGCCCTGACTAGCTGTTAGTTTGTCTGTTCAAGGCCCTGACTAGCTGTTAGTTTGTCTGTTCAAGGCCCTGACTAGCTGTTAGTTCATCTGTTCACGACCCTGACTAGCTGTTCGTTCGTCTGTTCAAGGCCCTGACTAGCTGTTAGTTCATCTGTTCAAGGCCCTGACTAGCTGTTAGTTCGTCTGTTCAAGGCCCTGACTAGCTGTTAGTTTGTCTGTTCAAGACCCTGACTCGCTGTTAGTTCGTCTGTTCAAGGCCCTGACTAGCTGTTAGTTCATCTGTTCAAGGCCCTGACTAGCTGTTAGTTCGTCTGTTCAAGGCCCTGACTAGCTGTTAGTTCATCTGTTCACAACCCTGACTAGCTGTTCGTTCGTCTGTTCAAGGCCCTGACTAGCTGTTAGTTCATCTGTTCAAGGACCTGACTAGCTGTTAGTTCGTCTGTACAAGACCCTGACTAGCTGTTAGTTTGTCTGTTCAAGGCCCTGACTAGCTGTTAGTTCGTCTGTGCAAGGCCCTGACTAGCTGTTAGTTCGTCTGTTCAAGGCCCTGACTAGCTGTTAGTTTGTCTGTTCAAGACCCTGACTGGCTGTTAGTTCGTCTGTTCAAGGCCCTGACTAGCTGTTAGTTCATCTGTTCACGACCCTGACTAGCTGTTCGTTCGTCTGTTCAAGGCCCTGACTAGCTGTTAGTTCATCTGTTCAAGGCCCTGACTAGCTGTTAGTTCGTCTGTTCAAGGCCCTGAGGAGCGGTTAGTTTGTCTGTTCAAGACCCTGACTCGCTGTTAGTTCGTCTGTTCAAGGCCCTGACTAGCTGTTAGTTCATCTGTTCAAGGCCCTGACTAGCTGTTAGTTCGTCTGTTCAAGGCCCTGACTAGCTGTTAGTTCATCTGTTCACGACCCTGACTAGCTGTTCGTTCGTCTGTTCAAGGCCCTGACTAGCTGTTAGTTCATCTGTTCAAGGACCTGACTAGCTGTTAGTTCGTCTGTTCAAGACGCTGACTAGCTGTTAGTTTGTCTGTTCAAGGCCCTGACTAGCTGTTAGATCGTCTGTGCAAGGCCCTGACTAGCTGTTAGTTCGTCTGTTCAAGGCCCTGACTAGCTGTTAGTTCGTCTGTGCAAGGCCCTGACTAGCTGTTAGTTTGTCTGTTCAAGGCCCTGACTAGCTGTTAGTTTGTCTGTTCAAGACTCTGACTAGCTGTTAGTTCGTCTGTTCAAGGCCCTGACTAGCTGTTAGTTCGTCTGTTCAAGACCCTGACTAGCTGTTAGTTCGTCTGTTCAAGGCCCCGACTAGCTGTTAGTTCATCTGTTCAAGGCCCTGACTAGCTGTTAGTTCATCTGTTCAAGGCCCCGACTAGCTGTTAGTTTGTCTGTGCAAGGCCCTGACTAGCTGTTAGTTTGTCTGTTCAAGGCCCTGACTAGCTGTTAGTTCGTCTGTTCAAGGCCCTGAGGAGCGGTTAGTTTGTCTGTTCAAGACCCTGACTCGCTGTTAGTTCGTCTGTTCAAGGCCCTGACTAGCTGTTAGTTCATCTGTTCAAGGCCCTGACTAGCTGTTAGTTCGTCTGTTCAAGGCCCTGACTAGCTGTTAGTTCATCTGTTCACGACCCTGACTAGCTGTTCGTTCGTCTGTTCAAGGCCCTGACTAGCTGTTAGTTCATCTGTTCAAGGACCTGACTAGCTGTTAGTTCGTCTGTTCAAGACCCTGACTAGCTGTTAGTTTGTCTGTTCAAGGCCCTGACTAGCTGTTAGATCGTCTGTGCAAGGCCCTGACTAGCTGTTAGTTCGTCTGTTCAAGGCCCTGACTAGCTGTTAGTTCGTCTGTGCAAGGCCCTGACTAGCTGTTAGTTTGTCTGTTCAAGGCCCTGACTAGCTGTTAGTTTGTCTGTTCAAGACTCTGACTAGCTGTTAGTTTGTCTGTTCAAGGCCCTGACTAGCTGTTAGTTCGTCTGTTCAAGACCCTGACTAGCTGTTAGTTTGTCTGTTCAAGGCCCCGACTAGCTGTTAGTTCATCTGTTCAAGGCCCTGACTAGCTGTTAGTTCGTCTGTTCAAGGCCCCGACTAGCTGTTAGTTTGTCTGTGCAAGGCCCTGACTAGCTGTTAGTTTGTCTGTTCAAGGCCCTGACTAGCTGTTAGTTCGTCTGTTCAAGTCCCTGACTAGCTGTTAGTTTGTCTGTTCAAGGACCCGACTAGCTGTTAGTTTGTCTGTTCAAGACTCTGACTAGCTGTTAGTTTGTCTGTTCAAGGCCCTGACTAGCTGTTAGTTTGTCTGTTCAATGCCCTGACTAGCTGTTAGTTCGTCTGTTCAAGACCCTGACTAGCTGTTAGTTTGTCTGTTCAAGACTCTGAATAGCTGTTAGTTTGTCTGTTCAAGACCCTGACTAGCTGTTAGTTCGTCTGTTCAAGACCCTGACTAGCTGTTAGTTCGTCTGTTCAAGGCCCCGACTAGCTGTTAGTTCGTTTGTGGTCATTACAGCACATGACAGGCAGCTTGGTGTGAGTGAGTCAGTCTAGTGATTTAGTGGGAGGGGATCTCTCTCCTGAGCGGTTCCATGGTTCCTGTGTCACAGGATGGATGGCTAGAGTAAACTCATTACATCACAGTGTGACAACAGCACTTAATTACTAATGGGTGAACTCTCCACAGTCCACTCTGTTCTGACACACACACAGAGAGAGAGAGAGAGAGAGAGAGAGAGAGAGAGAGAGAGAGAGAGAGAGAGAGAGAGAGAGAGAGAGAGAGAGAGAGAGGTCTGAGCAGAACAGAACTGAGGCCCTTATACTGGCTGGGTCTGGGGGCCCACACAGAGTTCTCCAGTCATAATGTTGGGGTTATCTCTCCACAGTCCTCTGTACCAACTGGATGGTGACTACTTAGTGGAATGTGGCCGAGGAAGAGGCCTTCCTTGGTCATAATCAATGTGAATGGTTGAGGAAATACTCAGATTCCCAGGTGAGGTTGAGTGTAGTGCTGGACTTAAAACCTATGGAGATTCACCATTGAGCAGGATAGTATTGGTCCAGTACTTGGCTTGATCTGTGCACGGCAAACCAGCTCTAAATGTTTATTGTAAACATGTATACCTCTGTCAAGTACACAGCTACATTTGTTTGAATTCAAAAACAATATCCTGACTGTAGTTCAAGGTTGAAGGTTTCCGTTGTGCGCTAGTTCATTTCATTAAGGTTTGTGTTGTATCCTAGTTCATTTCATTAAGGATTGTGTTGTATCCTAGTTTCATTTCATTAAGGTTTGTGTTGTTTCCTAGTTTCATTTCATTAAGGATTGTGTTGTTTCCTAGTTTCATTTCATTAAGGTTTGTGTTGTTTCCTAGTTTCATTTCATTAAGGATTGTGTTGTTTCCTAGTTAGTTTCATTTCATTAAGGATTGTGTTGTTTCCTAGTTTCATTTCATTAAGGTTTGTGTTGTTTCCTAGTTTCATTTCATTAAGGATTGTGTTGTTTCCTAGTTTCATTTCATTAAGGTTTGTGTTGTTTCCTAGTTTCATTTCATTAAGGTTTGTGTTGTTTCCTTGTTTCATTTCATTAAGGATTGTGTTGTTTCCTAGTTTCATTTCATTAAGGTTTGTGTTGTTTCCTAGTTTCATTTCATTAAGGATTGTGTTGTTTCCTAGTTTCATTTCATTAAGGTTTGTGTTGTTTCCTAGTTTCATTTCATTAAGGTTTGTGTTGTTTCCTAGTTTCATTTCATTAAGGATTGTGTTGTTTCCTAGTTTCATTTCATTAAGGATTGTGTTGTTTCCTAGTTTCATTTCATTAAGGTTTGTGTTGTTTCCTAGTTTCATTTCATTAAGGATTGTGTTGTTTCCTAGTTTCATTTCATTAAGGTTTGTGTTGTTTCCTAGTTTCATTTCATTAAGGTTTGTGTTGTTTCCTAGTTTCATTTCATTAAGGATTGTGTTGTTTCCTAGTTTCATTTCATTAAGGTTTGTGTTGTTTCCTAGTTTCATTTCATTAAGGTTTGTGTTGTTTCCTAGTTTCATTTCATTAAGGATTGTGTTGTTTCCTAGTTTCATTTCATTAAGGTTTGTGTTGTTTCCTAGTTAGTTTCATTAAGGATTGTGTTGTTTCCTAGTTTCATTTCATTAAGGTTTGTGTTGTTTCCTAGTTTCATTTCATTAAGGATTGTGTTGTTTCCTAGTTTCATTTCATTAAGGTTTGTGTTGTTTCCTAGTTTCATTTCATTAAGGATTGTGTTGTTTCCTAGTTAGTTTCATTTCATTAAGGATTGTGTTGTTTCCTAGTTTCATTTCATTAAGGTTTGTGTTGTTTCCTAGTTTCATTTCATTAAGGATTGTGTTGTTTCCTAGTTAGTTTCATTAAGGATTGTGTTGTTTCCTAGTTTCATTTCATTAAGGATTGTGTTGTTTCCTAGTTAGTTTCATTAAGGTTTGTGTTGTTTCCTAGTTTCATTTCATTAAGGATTGTGTTGTTTCCTAGTTTCATTTCATTAAGGATTGTGTTGTTTCCTAGTTAGTTTCATTTCATTAAGGTTTGTGTTGTTTCCTAGTTAGTTTCATTAAGGTTTGTGTTGTTTCCTAGTTTCATTTCATTAAGGATTGTGTTGTTTCCTAGTTTCATTTCATTAAGGATTGTGTTGTTTCCTAGTTAGTTTCATTAAGGATTGTGTTGTTTCCTAGTTTCATTTCATTAAGGATTGTGTTGTTTCCTAGTTAGTTTCATTAAGGATTGTGTTGTTTCCTAGTTAGTTTCATTAAGGATTGTGTTGTTTCCTAGTTAGTTTCATTAAGGATTGTGTTGTTTCCTAGTTTCATTTCATTAAGGATTGTGTTGTTTCCTAGTTTCATTAAGGATTGTGTTGTTTCCTAGTTAGTTTCATTAAGGATTGTGTTGTTTCCTAGTTAGTTTCATTTCATTAAGGATTGTGTTGTTTCCTAGTTTCATTTCATTAAGGATTGTGTTGTTTCCTAGTTAGTTTCATTTCATTAAGGATTGTGTTGTTTCCTAGTTAGTTTCATTAAGGATTGTGTTGTTTCCTAGTTTCATTTCATTAAGGATTGTGTTGTTTCCTAGTTAGTTTCATTAAGGATTGTGTTGTTTCCTAGTTTCATTTCATTAAGGATTGTGTTGTTTCCTAGTTAGTTTCATTAAGGATTGTGTTGTTTCCTAGTTAGTTTCATTAAGGATTGTGTTGTTTCCTAGTTAGTTTCATTAAGGATTGTGTTGTTTCCTAGTTTCATTTCATTAAGGATTGTGTTGTTTCCTAGTTAGTTTCATTAAGGATTGTGTTGTTTCCTAGTTTCATTTCATTAAGGATTGTGTTGTTTCCTAGTTTCATTTCATTAAGGATTGTGTTGTTTCCTAGTTTCATTTCATTAAGGTTTGTGTTGTTTCCTAGTTTCATTTCATTAAGGATTGTGTTGTTTCCTAGTTTCATTTCATTAAGGTTTGTGTTATTTCATTAAGGTTTGTGTTGTTTCCTAGTTTCATTTCATTAAGGATTGTGTTGTTTCCTAGTTTCATTTCATTAAGGTTTGTGTTGTTTCCTAGTTTCATTTCATTAAGGTTTGTGTTGTTTCCTAGTTTCATTTCATTAAGGATTGTGTTGTTTCCTAGTTTCATTTCATTAAGGTTTGTGTTGTTTCCTAGTTAGTTTCATTAAGGATTGTGTTGTTTCCTAGTTTCATTTCATTAAGGTTTGTGTTGTTTCCTAGTTTCATTTCATTAAGGATTGTGTTGTTTCCTAGTTTCATTTCATTAAGGATTGTGTTGTTTCCTAGTTAGTTTCATTAAGGATTGTGTTGTTTCTAGTTAGTTTCATTAAGGATTGTGTTGTTTCCTAGTTAGTTTCATTAAGGATTGTGTTGTTTCCTAGTTTCATTTCATTAAGGTTTGTGTTGTTTCCTAGTTTCATTTCATTAAGGATTGTGTTGTTTCCTAGTTAGTTTCATTTCATTAAGGTTTGTGTTGTTTCCTAGTTTCATTTCATTAAGGATTGTGTTGTTTCCTAGTTAGTTTCATTAAGGTTTGTGTTGTTTCCTAGTTTCATTTCATTAAGGATTGTGTTGTTTCCTAGTTAGTTTCATTAAGGATTGTGTTGTTTCCTAGTTAGTTTCATTAAGGATTGTGTTGTTTCCTAGTTTCATTTCATTAAGGATTGTGTTGTTTCCTAGTTAGTTTCATTAAGGTTTGTGTTGTTTCCTAGTTTCATTTCATTAAGGATTGTGTTGTTTCCTAGTTTCATTTCATTAAGGTTTGTGTTGTTTCCTAGTTTCATTTCATTAAGGATTGTGTTGTTTCCTAGTTTCATTTCATTAAGGATTGTGTTGTTTCCTAGTTTCATTTCATTAAGGATTGTGTTGTTTCCTAGTTTCATTTCATTAAGGATTGTGTTGTTTCCTAGTTTCATTTCATTAAGGATTGTGTTGTTTCCTAGTTTCATTTCATTAAGGATTGTGTTGTTTCCTAGTTTCATTTCATTAAGGATTGTGTTGTTTCCTAGTTTCATTTCATTAAGGATTGTGTTGTTTCCTAGTTAGTTTCATTAAGGATTGTGTTGTTTCCTAGTTTCATTTCATTAAGGATTGTGTTGTTTCCTAGTTTCATTTCATTAAGGATTGTGTTGTTTCCTAGTTTCATTTCATTAAGGATTGTGTTGTTTCCTAGTTAGTTTCATTAAGGATTGTGTTGTTTCCTAGTTTCATTTCATTAAGGTTTGTGTTGTTTCCTAGTTTCATTTCATTAAGGATTGTGTTGTTTCCTAGTTTCATTTCATTAAGGATTGTGTTGTTTCCTAGTTTCATTTCATTAAGGTTTGTGTTGTTTCCTAGTTTCATTTCATTAAGGTTTGTGTTGTTTCCTAGTTTCATTTCATTAAGGATTGTGTTGTTTCCTAGTTTCATTTCATTAAGGATTGTGTTGTTTCCTAGTTTCATTTCATTAAGGATTGTGTTGTTTCCTAGTTAGTTTCATTAAGGATTGTGTTGTTTCCTAGTTAGTTTCATTAAGGATTGTGTTGTTTCCTAGTTTCATTTCATTAAGGATTGTGTTGTTTCCTAGTTTCATTTCATTAAGGATTGTGTTGTTTCCTAGTTTCATTTCATTAAGGTTTGTGTTTTTTCCTAGTTAGTTTCATTAAGGATTGTGTTGTTTCCTAGTTAGTTTCATTAAGGATTGTGTTGTTTCCTAGTTAGTTTCATTAAGGTTTGTGTTGTATCATAGTTTCATTTCATTAAGGATTGTGTTGTTTCCTAGTTTCATTTCATTAAGGATTGTGTTGTTTCCTAGTTAGTTTCATTAAGGTTTGTGTTGTTTCCTAGTTTCATTTCATTAAGGATTGTGTTGTTTCCTAGTTTCATTTCATTAAGGTTTGTGTTGTTTCCTAGTAAGTTTCATTAAGGATTGTGTTGTTTCCTAGTTAGTTTCATTAAGGATTGTGTTGTTTCCTAGTTAGTTTCATTAAGGTTTGTGTTGTTTCCTAGTTTCATTTCATTAAGGATTGTGTTGTTTCCTAGTTTCATTTCATTAAGGATTGTGTTGTTTCCTAGTTTCATTTCATTAAGGTTTGTGTTGTTTCCTAGTTAGTTTCATTAAGGATTGTGTTGTTTCCTAGTTTCATTTCATTAAGGATTGTGTTGTTTCCTAGTTAGTTTCATTAAGGATTGTGTTGTTTCCTAGTTTCATTTCATTAAGGATTGTGTTGTTTCCTAGTTTCATTTCATTAAGGTTTGTGTTGTTTCCTAGTTTCATTTCATTAAGGATTGTGTTGTTTCCTAGTTTCATTTCATTAAGGTTTGTGTTGTTTCCTAGTTTCATTTCATTAAGGATTGTGTTGTTTCCTAGTTAGTTTCATTTCATTAAGGTTTGTGTTGTTTCCTAGTTTCATTTCATTAAGGATTGTGTTGTTTCCTAGTTTCATTTCATTAAGGATTGTGTTGTTTCCTAGTTAGTTTCATTAAGGTTTGTGTTGTTTCCTAGTTTCATTTCATTAAGGATTGTGTTGTTTCCTAGTTAGTTTCATTAAGGTTTGTGTTGTTTCCTAGTTTCATTTCATTAAGGATTGTGTTGTTTCCTAGTTAGTTTCATTAAGGATTGTGTTGTTTCCTAGTTAGTTTCATTAAGGATTGTGTTGTTTCCTAGTTTCATTTCATTAAGGTTTGTGTTGTATCCTAGTTTCATTTCATTAAGGATTGTGTTGTTTCCTAGTTTCATTTCATTAAGGTTTGTGTTGTATCCTAGTTTCATTTCATTGAGGATTGTGTTGTATCCTAGTTTCATTTCATTAAGGATTGTGTTGTTTCCTAGTTAGTTTCATTAAGGTTTGTGTTGTTTCCTAGTTTCATTTCATTAAGGATTGTGTTGTTTCCTAGTTTCATTTCATTAAGGTTTGTGTTGTTTCCTAGTTTCATTTCATTAAGGTTTGTGTTGTTTCCTAGTTTCATTTCATTAAGGTTTGTGTTGTTTCCTAGTTTCATTTCATTAAGGTTTGTGTTGTTTCCTAGTTTCATTTCATTAAGGATTGTGTTGTTTCCTAGTTAGTTTCATTAAGGATTGTGTTGTTTCCTAGTTTCATTTCATTAAGGATTGTGTTGTTTCCTAGTTTCATTTCATTAAGGATTGTGTTGTTTCCTAGTTTCATTTCATTAAGGATTGTGTTGTTTCCTAGTTTCATTTCATTAAGGATTGTGTTGTTTCCTAGTTAGTTTCATTAAGGATTGTGTTGTTTCCTAGTTTCATTTCATTAAGGTTTGTGTTGTTTCCTAGTTTCATTTCATTAAGGATTGTGTTGTTTCCTAGTTTCATTTCATTAAGGATTGTGTTGTTTCCTAGTTTCATTTCATTAAGGATTGTGTTGTTTCCTAGTTTCATTTCATTAAGGTTTGTGTTGTTTCCTAGTTTCATTTCATTAAGGATTGTGTTGTTTCCTAGTTTCATTTCATTAAGGATTGTGTTGTTTTCTAGTTTCATTTCATTAAGGATTGTGTTGTTTCCTAGTTAGTTTCATTAAGGATTGTGTTGTTTCCTAGTTAGTTTCATTAAGGTTTGTGTTGTTTCCTAGTTTCATTTCATTAAGGATTGTGTTGTTTCCTAGTTTCATTTCATTAAGGATTGTGTTGTTTCCTAGTTTCATTTCATTAAGGTTTGTGTTGTTTCCTAGTTAGTTTCATTAAGGTTTGTGTTGTTTCCTAGTTAGTTTCATTAAGGATTGTGTTGTTTCCTAGTTAGTTTCATTAAGGTTTGTGTTGTATCATAGTTTCATTTCATTAAGGATTGTGTTGTTTCCTAGTTTCATTTCATTAAGGATTGTGTTGTTTCCTAGTTTCATTTCATTAAGGTTTGTGTTGTTTCCTAGTTTCATTTCATTAAGGATTGTGTTGTTTCCTAGTTTCATTTCATTAAGGTTTGTGTTGTTTCCTAGTTAGTTTCATTAAGGTTTGTGTTGTTTCCTAGTTAGTTTCATTAAGGATTGTGTTGTTTCCTAGTTAGTTTCATTAAGGATTGTGTTGTTTCCTAGTTTCATTTCATTAAGGATTGTGTTGTTTCCTAGTTTCATTTCATTAAGGATTGTGTTGTTTCCTAGTTTCATTTCATTAAGGTTTGTGTTGTTTCCTAGTTAGTTTCATTAAGGATTGTGTTGTTTCCTAGTTAGTTTCATTAAGGATTGTGTTGTTTCCTAGTTAGTTTCATTAAGGTTTGTGTTGTTTCCTAGTTTCATTTCATTAAGGTTTGTGTTGTATCCTAGTTTCATTTCATTAAGGATTGTGTTGTTTCCTAGTTTCATTTCATTTAGGATTGTGTTGTATCCTAGTTTCATTTCATTAAGGTTTGTGTTGTTTCCTAGTTTCATTTCATTAAGGATTGTGTTGTTTCCTAGTTTCATTTCATTAAGGTTTGTGTTGTTTCCTAGTTTCATTTCATTAAGGATTGTGTTGTTTCCTAGTTAGTTTCATTAAGGATTGTGTTGTTTCCTAGTTAGTTTCATTAAGGTTTGTGTTGTTTCCTAGTTTCATTTCATTAAGGATTGTGTTGTTTCCTAGTTAGTTTCATTAAGGTTTGTGTTGTTTCCTAGTTTCATTTCATTAAGGTTTGTGTTGTTTCCTAGTTTCATTTCATTAAGGATTGTGTTGTTTCCTAGTTTCATTTCATTAAGGATTGTGTTGTTTCCTAGTTTCATTTCATTAAGGTTTGTGTTGTTTCCTAGTTTCATTTCATTAAGGATTGTGTTGTTTCCTAGTTTCATTTCATTAAGGATTGTGTTGTTTCCTAGTTAGTTTCATTAAGGTTTGTGTTGTTTCCTAGTTTCATTTCATTAAGGATTGTGTTGTTTCCTAGTTAGTTTCATTAAGGTTTGTGTTGTTTCCTAGTTTCATTTCATTAAGGATTGTGTTGTTTCCTAGTTAGTTTCATTAAGGATTGTGTTGTTTCCTAGTTAGTTTCATTAAGGATTGTGTTGTTTCCTAGTTTCATTTCATTAAGGTTTGTGTTGTATCCTAGTTTCATTTCATTAAGGATTGTGTTGTTTCCTAGTTTCATTTCATTAAGGTTTGTGTTGTTTCCTAGTTTCATTTCATTAAGGTTTGTGTTGTTTCCTAGTTTCATTTCATTAAGGTTTGTGTTGTTTCCTAGTTTCATTTCATTAAGGTTTGTGTTGTTTCCTAGTTTCATTTCATTAAGGATTGTGTTGTTTCCTAGTTTCATTTCATTAAGGATTGTGTTGTTTCCTAGTTTCATTTCATTAAGGTTTGTGTTGTTTCCTAGTTTCATTTCATTAAGGATTGTGTTGTTTCCTAGTTTCATTTCATTAAGGATTGTGTTGTTTCCTAGTTTCATTTCATTAAGGATTGTGTTGTTTCCTAGTTAGTTTCATTAAGGATTGTGTTGTTTCCTAGTTTCATTTCATTAAGGATTGTGTTGTTTCCTAGTTTCATTTCATTAAGGTTTGTGTTGTTTCCTAGTTTCATTTCATTAAGGATTGTGTTGTTTCCTAGTTTCATTTCATTAAGGATTGTGTTGTTTCCTAGTTAGTTTCATTAAGGATTGTGTTGTTTCCTAGTTTCATTTCATTAAGGTTTGTGTTGTTTTCTAGTTTCATTTCATTAAGGATTGTGTTGTTTCCTAGTTTCATTTCATTAAGGATTGTGTTGTTTCCTAGTTTCATTTCATTAAGGATTGTGTTGTTTCCTAGTTTCATTTCATTAAGGTTTGTGTTGTTTCCTAGTTTCATTTCATTAAGGATTGTGTTGTTTCCTAGTTTCATTTCATTAAGGTTTGTGTTGTTTCCTAGTTTCATTTCATTAAGGATTGTGTTGTTTCCTAGTTAGTTTCATTAAGGATTGTGTTGTTTCCTAGTTAGTTTCATTAAGGATTGTGTTGTTTCCTAGTTTCATTTCATTAAGGATTGTGTTGTTTCCTAGTTTCATTTCATTAAGGATTGTGTTGTTTCCTAGTTTCATTTCATTAAGGTTTGTGTTGTTTCCTAGTTAGTTTCATTAAGGATTGTGTTGTTTCCTAGTTAGTTTCATTAAGGATTGTGTTGTTTCCTAGTTAGTTTCATTAAGGTTTGTGTTGTATCATAGTTTCATTTCATTAAGGATTGTGTTGTTTCCTAGTTTCATTTCATTAAGGATTGTGTTGTTTCCTAGTTAGTTTCATTAAGGTTTGTGTTGTTTCCTAGTTTCATTTCATTAAGGATTGTGTTGTTTCCTAGTTTCATTTCATTAAGGTTTGTGTTGTTTCCTAGTTAGTTTCATTAAGGATTGTGTTGTTTCTAGTTATTTCATTAAGGATTGTGTTGTTTCCTAGTTAGTTTCATTAAGGTTTGTGTTGTTTCCTAGTTTCATTTCATTAAGGTTTGTGTTGTTTCCTAGTTTCATTTCATTAAGGATTGTGTTGTTTCCTAGTTTCATTTCATTAAGGATTGTGTTGTTTCCTAGTTAGTTTCATTAAGGTTTGTGTTGTTTCCTAGTTTCATTTCATTAAGGATTGTGTTGTTTCCTAGTTAGTTTCATTAAGGATTGTGTTGTTTCCTAGTTTCATTTCATTAAGGTTTGTGTTGTTTCCTAGTTTCATTTCATTAAGGTTTGTGTTGTTTCCTAGTTTCATTTCATTAAGGATTGTGTTGTTTCCTAGTTTCATTTCATTAAGGTTTGTGTTGTTTCCTAGTTTCATTTCATTAAGGATTGTGTTGTTTCCTAGTTTCATTTCATTAAGGTTTGTGTTGTTTCCTAGTTTCATTTCATTAAGGATTGTGTTGTTTCCTAGTTTCATTTCATTAAGGATTGTGTTGTTTCCTAGTTAGTTTCATTAAGGTTTGTGTTGTTTCCTAGTTTCATTTCATTAAGGATTGTGTTGTTTCCTAGTTAGTTTCATTAAGGTTTGTGTTGTTTCCTAGTTTCATTTCATTAAGGATTGTGTTGTTTCCTAGTTAGTTTCATTAAGGATTGTGTTGTTTCCTAGTTTCATTTCATTAAGGATTGTGTTGTTTCCTAGTTTCATTTCATTAAGGATTGTGTTGTTCCTAGTTTCATTTCATTAAGGATTGTGTTGTTTCCTAGTTTCATTTCATTAAGGTTTGTGTTGTTTCCTAGTTTCATTTCATTAAGGATTTGTTGTATCCTAGTTTCATTTCATTAAGGTTTGTGTTGTTTCCTAGTTAGTTTCATTAAGGTTTGTGTTGTTTCCTAGTTTCATTTCATTAAGGTTTGTGTTGTTTCCTAGTTTCATTTCATTAAGGTTTGTGTTGTTTCCTAGTTTCATTTCATTAAGGTTTGTGTTGTTTCCTAGTTTCATTTCATTAAGGATTGTGTTGTTTCCTAGTTAGTTTCATTAAGGATTGTGTTGTTTCCTAGTTTCATTTCATTAAGGATTGTGTTGTTTCCTAGTTAGTTTCATTAAGGTTTGTGTTGTTTCCTAGTTTCATTTCATTAAGGATTGTGTTGTTTCCTAGTTTCATTTCATTAAGGATTGTGTTGTTTCCTAGTTTCATTTCATTAAGGTTTGTGTTGTTTCCTAGTTTCATTTCATTAAGGATTGTGTTGTTTCCTAGTTTCATTTCATTAAGGATTGTGTTGTTTCCTAGTTTCATTTCATTAAGGTTTGTGTTGTTTCCTAGTTTCATTTCATTAATTGTGTTGTTTCCTAGTTGTTTCATTAAGGTTTGTGTTGTTTCCTAGTTAGTTTCATTAAGGTTTGTGTTGTTTCCTAGTTAGTTTCATTAAGGATTGTGTTGTTTCCTAGTTAGTTTCATTAAGGTTTGTGTTGTTTCTAGTTAGTTTCATTAAGGTTTGTGTTGTTTCCTAGTTAGTTTCATTAAGGATTGTGTTGTTTCCTAGTTAGTTTCATTAAGGATTGTGTTGTTTCCTAGTTAGTTTCATTAAGGTTTGTGTTGTTTCCTAGTTTCATTTCATTAAGGTTTGTGTTGTATCCTAGTTTCATTTCATTAAGGATTGTGTTGTTTCCTAGTTAGTTTCATTTCATTAAGGATTGTGTTGTTTCCTAGTTAGTTTAATTTCATTAAGGATTGTGTTGTTTCCTAGTTAGTTTCATTTCATTAAGGATTGTGTTGTTTCCTAGTTAGTTTCATTTCATTAAGGATTGTGTTGTTTCCTAGTTAGTTTCATTAAGGATTGTGTTGTTTCTAGTTAGTTTCATTAAGGTTTGTGTTGTTTTCTAGTTTCATTTCATTAAGGATTGTGTTGTTTCCTAGTTTAATTTCATTAAGGTTTGTGTTGTATCCTAGTTTCATTTCATTAAGGATTGTGTTGTATCCTAGTTTCATTTCATTAAGGTTTGTGTTGTTTCCTAGTTTCATTTCATTAAGGATTGTGTTGTTTCCTAGTTTCATTTCATTAAGGATTGTGTTGTTTCCTAGTTTCATTTCATTAAGGATTGTGTTGTTTCCTAGTTTCATTTCATTAAGGTTTGTGTTGTTTCCTAGTTTCATTTCATTAAGGATTGTGTTGTTTCCTAGTTTCATTTCATTAAGGATTGTGTTGTTTCCTAGTTTCATTTCATTAAGGATTGTGTTGTTTCCTAGTTAGTTTCATTTCATTAAGGATTGTGTTGTTTCCTAGTTAGTTTCATTAAGGATTGTGTTGTTTCCTAGTTTCATTTCATTAAGGATTGTGTTGTTTCCTAGTTTCATTTCATTAAGGATTGTGTTGTTTCCTAGTTTCATTTCATTAAGGATTGTGTTGTTTCCTAGTTTCATTTCATTAAGGATTGTGTTGTTTCCTAGTTTCATTTCATTAAGGTTTGTGTTGTTTCCTAGTTTCATTTCATTAAGGATTGTGTTGTTTCCTAGTTTCATTTCATTAAGGATTGTGTTGTTTCCTAGTTAGTTTCATTTCATTAAGGTTTGTGTTGTTTCCTAGTTTCATTTCATTAAGGATTGTGTTGTTTCCTAGTTTCATTTCATTAAGGTTTGTGTTGTTTCCTAGTTAGTTTCATTTCATTAAGGTTTGTGTTGTTTCCTAGTTTCATTTCATTAAGGTTTGTGTTGTTTCCTAGTTTCATTTCATTAAGGTTTGTGTTGTTTCCTAGTTTCATTTCATTAAGGATTGTGTTGTTTCCTAGTTAGTTTCATTTCATTAAGGTTTGTGTTGTTTCCTAGTTTCATTTCATTAAGGATTGTGTTGTTTCCTAGTTAGTTTCATTTCATTAAGGTTTGTGTTGTTTCCTAGTTTCATTTCATTAAGGTTTGTGTTGTATCCTAGTTTCATTTCATTAAGGTTTGTGTTGTTTCCTAGTTAGTTTCATTTCATTAAGGTTTGTGTTGTTTCCTAGTTTCATTTCATTAAGGTTTGTGTTGTATCCTAGTTAGTTTCATTTCATTAAGGATTGTGTTGTTTCCTAGTTTCATTTCATTAAGGTTTGTGTTGTTTCCTAGTTTCATTTCATTAAGGTTTGTGTTGTTTCCTAGTTTCATTTCATTAAGGATTGTGTTGTTTCCTAGTTTCATTTCATTAAGGTTTGTGTTGTTTCCTAGTTTCATTTCATTAAGGATTGTGTTGTTTCCTAGTTTCATTTCATTAAGGTTTGTGTTGTTTCCTAGTTTCATTTCATTAAGGATTGTGTTGTTTCCTAGTTTCATTTCATTAAGGTTTGTGTTGTTTCCTAGTTTCATTTCATTAAGGATTGTGTTGTTTCCTAGTTTCATTTCATTAAGGATTGTGTTGTTTCCTAGTTTCATTTCATTAAGGATTGTGTTGTTTCCTAGTTTCATTTCATTAAGGTTTGTGTTGTTTCCTAGTTTCATTTCATTAAGGTTTGTGTTGTTTCCTAGTTTCATTTCATTAAGGATTGTGTTGTTTCCTAGTTTCATTTCATTAAGGTTTGTGTTGTTTCCTAGTTTCATTTCATTATGATTGTGTTGTTTCCTAGTTTCATTTCATTAAGGTTTGTGTTGTTTCTAGTTTCATTTCATTAAGGATTGTGTTGTTTCTAGTTTCATTTCATTAAGGTTTGTGTTGTTTCCTAGTTTCATTTCATTAAGGATTGTGTTGTATCCTAGTTTCATTTCATTAAGGATTGTGTTGTTTCCTAGTTTCATTTCATTAAGGTTTGTGTTGTTTCCTAGTTTCATTTCATTAAGGTTTGTGTTGTTTCCTAGTTTCATTTCATTAAGGATTGTGTTGTTTCCTAGTTTCATTTCATTAAGGTTTGTGTTGTTTCCTAGTTTCATTTCATTAAGGATTGTGTTGTTTCCTAGTTTCATTTCATTAAGGATTGTGTTGTTTCCTAGTTTCATTTCATTAAGG
>NW_026284307.1:0-5864 GCF_023373465.1 Oncorhynchus keta
TAGCAACAGTTTGGGGAAGGCCAATTCCTGTTTCAGCATGACAATACCCTAAGCGAGGTTCGTACAGAAATATTTTGTCGAGTTCGATGTGGAAGATCTTGACTCGCCTGCTGATCCGACCTCAACCCCATCGAAACACCTTTGGGATGAATTGGAACACCGACTGCGAGCAAGCATAATCGCTAAACCTCACCAATCCTCGTGGCTGAAGTCCCCTCAGCAATGTTCCAACATCTAGTGGAAAGCCTTCCCAGACAAGTGGATGCTGTTATAGCAGCAAAGGGGGGGACCAAATCCATATTAATGCCCATGATTATGGAATAAGTTGTTCGACGAGCAGTTGTCCACATTCTTTTTCATGTAGAGCATGTCACAGCAGTGTAGATGGTACAATGACTCTCTACACCAGGGGTTCCCAAACTGTTTCAGTCAGGCCCCCTTCCAGGATTGGGGAACATCCCGCGCCCATGTCTATTTATATGGGCACAAGCACTGTTCATGACACAAACGGTTCAAACCCCTCTTGTTGGTGTAGAGAATTTAGCAGGTTTAAAGCATATTTCCTGCAATTCTACACATTTTTGTCACGGGGTGCAGAGAAGATTTGGGTGTTTTCAAAAGGTAATTTTCTTGCAATTCTATACATTTTGCAATATCTAATGTGTATTCATGTCATCTTTGAGTGTCTCAAACATTACCACAAAATCTATGGGCTACAAAACCTAGCTAAAATGTTTGCTGACATGGGCTAGTTGATCTGGACATTTGTCACGTTACAAATTGTTATGCAAGAGAGAAACTGAAGACGCCCTACAATTTCAGAAATTGCACCTTCGGGAATTCTGATCGGATTTATGTAACTCAACATGTAAAAGTGAGGTGTCACTTTGCTTTGGGAGTTTTGATGCGTATACTAATACAAAGCCATATGTTACATGTTGTAACGGTTATGCTACTTAATGTTACACTTTAAGCCTGTGTCTAGCTAAAACAACGCTGACCAGCCTCTAGGTGTTTGTCTTTTATTTGTCTTGGCTGGACGGCGTCGTGTCCTTTAGGGCTAGCACTAACTAACGTAAATAACACTTTAGCTAACAGTTGGCTTTCGAATACGAAAATCCTATTTCAAAATACGATATTATACATATTTAATCAATAGCTGAATACACTTTTCTTACACATGCCAGAGCAGTCTTACACTCTCAGATTAACTCGGGAGTAGTTTGCACTTTCGTTTATGAAGGAGATTGTGCTATCTGGGGTCCTTGGAACGTCCTTAACCCCCTTAAAGCTGCAGTATGTACCTTTTGGGGACATATAAATTTTAGTTATAGATCTGCCATTCTCCTTTAAAAGCAAGTCTAAGAAGCGTTAGATCTGTTATACAGAGTATGTTCACTGTTTCTATGCTTCTCATGTTTAAATAAATGTTTACGTATTTTATTTTCATTTTGGAAATACTACTCCCTTTTCCACAGCCACACATTCATGTTCTTTGGAACTATTAATCTTTCTGTGCTATACCTTCTTTGATAAATGTAGCACACCTACCACCCAAACCCTCTATTATATCACTTCTCACAGAGATAAACCCAGTTATAAAATAATCCAGTGCCATATGAACTCAAACTAATTTTTTGTTTATGAGGTTAGCAATAACCATGGAATCTGGGATCTTTGGTCAATCTACCCTCAACCCCAAACTTATCTAACCTTAAAGCTGCAATAAGTAACTTTTTTGTAATGACTGGACCAAATTCACATAGGAAATTAGTTATAGATCTGTCATTATAATTTAAAGCAAGTCTAAGAAGCGGTAGATCTGTTATACAGTATGTTCACTATTTCTATGCTTCCCTTGTTTAAGTAAATGTTTTGCGTCTTTAACTTTCAGTTTTGAACATACAATGTTTTCGGTTATGGAAGATATTTCACAGCGGTTTAGATGGTACAATGGTCTCTGCACCAGGTGTTCCCAAACTTTTTAACTCTGACCCCCTTTTCCATCATTGTGGAACATCCCGCGCCCCGTCTATTTCGATGGGCACAAGCTATGTGTTTACGTTTGTATTTTGTCGAGGAGCAAAACGTTTTCTTTTCAATCAAAATAATTGTTTTGAAAGCAAAAACGGGGGCTTCAAAAGTTTTTAAATGTACAAATGTGCAATCAAATATTTTCTAATAGGCGCAAAACGTCATTCCCCCAAAAATATTTGAGGAACAAAATATGTTGAAAACTAAACTCCAATTTAATTTCACCCAATCAACCACCCTCCATTTTGGCTAGACTTATCTCTTTGCTTGCAATTCCTCTTTATTTTGCTTTTGAAACCTTTTGTTGTTAGTTGAAACACTAGTTCCTCGTTTGCACTTTTGACCCACAGCTGTGGGCGGGCTTTAGTGGGAGGTCTGGAGGATGCTTCTCCATTGGTCAGGTCAGTATCAATAGGACTGTGGTGATGGCGTCTCAGGTAAGCAGCACTGGGCGGTCTTCCGTCAACCTCTACATGGCTAGTAGTTCAGTGATGCAAACTAGTCACCTTTCTGCGAAATTCGCGGTTTTGTTATTCGACACATTGCGTTCCTCAAGTTATAACCCTGGCAATCTGTAGTAAAACATTAACTAGCTAACTTGAAATAACCACTATCGGTTAACTAATGTTTTCTGTCTATAGTATGTAGTTCATTTTCAGAATGAGAGAATTAGGTGAAAATGAGGCTTTGCTTGTTAAGCAAGTGGATTCAGGGATCAAGTGTAGCAGGAGCTGGGCCTGGCTTAAACTGGATGCCACTATAGAGTGAAGGAACACCACACACTTTCCCTCTTTCTCACTTTTCTGGCACATTGTAGAACAGATGTCCACAGGCAGAAAGTGTACAATGTAATAATGTTCAGTGTAGCCCAAAGATATAGTTTTTGTTGTGTTGAACTTGACAGTAATGCGTGTGTGAAGAGAGAGAGAAGATGGGATTATCCTTTTTTACTCAGTGAAGTTATTTTGCTCACATGTAGCCTTGTGCATGATCAAGGTCTATGGTGGCCACTATAATAGAGCAAAAATAGAATGCCTGTTTGTTTCATTATATTTCTACTTTTATGTTTTCCCCCCAAGTGGTGAAATATTATTGTATTGTGTTTTTTTCTCAAGACTTGAGGTCATTTGCAGTAAAGTCTAGGCAACAAATAACATTGGATTTGCTTTCTTTACATTTTTTAGCTGTGAGTTAGATTCACATTAACCACTTTTTATTTTACACACACTGATCATGTAGATCAGGGGTGTCAAGTCAAATGGACGGAGGGCCAAATAAAAGGGTTAGCTACAAAGCCGAGGAGCCGGACTGTTCGAATGTTCATTGAAAAAAAAATTTTAAATGACGCATATAGTCTAGTGAACCTAATTGAACCTACTGAAAACCTAACAAATATATTCCAATATGATCAGATAAATAAAGCAATATTTTTCTTATGGCTCTGTCAGTAATCTTTAATTTTCAACAGACACAAAAGACAAATTTCCTTTATATAAAAATCCCCTAACATGAACATTAAATGAAAGAAACCGGTATTCAAGGCACCATCAGTAGCCTATATTTTCTATTTTAGCAAAGTGGGCTAAATTTACTTCAAAGAAAAAAACAATAATAGCAATTTTCTATCATCCACTCAACTGAAATATTTTAAAATATAATTGGATTGAAATACAATAAAATAAAGTGCAAAAATCTATTAATCCAAAAACAACACTTTGTTTAAGGAGAAGTAACATGCAGTGAAAACAAATATTAAACTTTAACTTTTAAACTTGAACTGAGTAAAACTCTAAATATGTGATTGCACAGTAATGTTCACTTGTTTGAGGTTGAGGGTGATACTTGGTGGTGTCCCATCTTTCCACAAGTTCATCAATGTTCGGTAAGGGCTCTGAGCTGAGGAAATCCCTCAGAATTGAGTGGAGGTGTTCAGCAGTAAGTCGACTTCTGTGTGATGTTTTGTTCAAGTTCATCAAAGAAAACAGTTGTTCACACAGGTATGTGCTGCCAAACATAGACAACGTTTGAGCAGCCTGGATGCGCAGCTGGGGCATTGTGTCGGGAGAACGGGCGAACTCCGCAGCACCCACTGCCGCATATTTTGCCCTCAGTGCATCATTGCATTGGAGGTCAATCAACTCCATTTGGAGGTTTGGTGGTGAGCTTTCCACGTCAACAGCAAATGGGTTACCGAGCAGTTCAACCTGCTTTTTTGTGCTTCAAAGTCAGCAAATCGGCGTCGAAAGTCAGCGGCAAGCATACCTATTTTATCAGCCAACTGTGCGCTCGGGAACGCACTGGTAGAAACTTCTCTTTCATGGTCTGGCAGCTGGGAAAGTGGCTCAAATTTTCTTTCGCATCTGCGTCTCCCACAGAGTCAGTTTGGTTTTAAATGCCTTCACTGTACTGTACATATCAGAGATGACACGATCCCGACCCTGCAGCTGCAAGTTCATTGCATTCAGATGACTCGTAATGTCACACAGAAAAGCCATTTCACACAGAAACATTTCGTCTCGGAGTTGTGTTGTGTCTTTCCCTTTGCTGTCCAAGAACAGACAAATCTCCTCACGAAGCTCGAAACATCTTGAAGCACCTTTCCCTGGCTTAGCCATCGCACCTCTGTGTGATAAGGCAAATCACCATGCTCCGTTTCTAACTCCGTCAGAAATGCCTTGAACTGGCGGTGATTCAAACCTTTGGCTCTGATAAAGTTAACTGTGCGCGTGATGATGCTCATTACATGCTCCATTTTCAAGGCTTTACCGCACAACGCTTCCCTGGTGTATGATACAATGATAAGCTGTCAGCTCACCTGTAGCGTTTTCCTCTTGCATCTTTTCCCGTATCTTCGCCACCAGTCCGCTCCTGTGTCCACACATCCCAGGTGCTCCGTCGGTTGTCAAACCCACGAGTTTTCCCAAGGCAGCTCCATCTCATTTACACATCTTGACACCTCTTCATACAAATCATGCCCCGTAGTTGTGCCATGCATAGGACGTAAAGCCAAAAACTCCCTCTGTCATGCTTAGGCTGGAGTCCACTCCCGCGGGATGAAAATTGACAACTGGGCAATGTCAGAAATGTCGGTGCTCTCATCCACAGCCAAGGAATATGCAATGAAATCTTTTCCTTTTTCACAAGCTGCTCTTTTAGATTGATGGACAACTGGTCTACTCTCTCGGCAATGGTGTTTCTGCTCAGACTCACATTTAAAAGAGTTGCCTTTTTCTGGGCAAACCGTCACAAACTTTAATCATGCAGTTTTGATGAAATCCCCCTCGCCAAATGGCGGGCTGAGTTGTGATCTCTTCTGCCAAAATAAACTGGCCTTGACAGCAGCCTGGCCTTGTGATTTGGCTTTTGAACAGAGCCTGTCGAGATTTGAGGCCTCGTTTTAATTCCTCTGCCTTTTGTAGCCTTTGTTCCATGTCCATATTCTTGTTTTTGTCCGCGTGTTTCGTTTCATAATGTCGTCTCAGATTATACTCTTTCAGTACCGCCACACTTTCTCCACACAGAAGACACACAGGTTTTCCAGCTACCTCCGTGAACAAATACTCCGACTCCCACCTTGTTTGAAACCCCCGGTTCTCAGTGTCCACCTTCCGTTTGCCATTTTTGATGGGTATCTGAAAGTTAATTTTACTGTGATGCTGACAACTGCTGTGCCAATAAATATTGAAATGAAGCAGCCTACTGCTCGGTGCGTCACCGTTGCATTGTGGGAAATGTTAGTATTGGTGCGTGTAAAGATCTGCGGGCTGCCGGCTTGCTGCGGTCTGCGGGCGAGTTCTAATAATAAATCAAGATCATCCCAGGGGCCGTAA
>NW_026284308.1:0-10875 GCF_023373465.1 Oncorhynchus keta
TGATCTAGAATACACTACTGGTGATGACTCAGCTGGATGACATGACATCAGTTGAAGTTGGATGTACTGTTGGATATACTGTGTATAGGGTCAGAGACTAGTGAGATGTGTCAGTCATACTGTAACAGTCTACTGTAAAAGACTGTTCCAGTGAGCTATGTCAGTCCTACTGTAACAGTCTACTGTAAAAGACTGTGTTCCAGTGAGCTGTGTCCAGTCCTACTGTAATAGGCCACTGTAAAGACTGTTCCAGTGAGCTGTGTCAGTCCTACTGTAACAGTCTACTGTAAAGGACTGTGTTCCAGTGAGCTGTGTCAGTCCTACTGTAACAGTCTACTGTAAAGGACTGTGTTCCCGTGAGCTGTGTCAGTCCTACTGTAACAGTCTACTGTAAAGGACTGTTCCAGTGAGCTGTGTCAGTCCTACTGTAACAGTCTACTGTAAAGGACTGTGTTCCAGTGAGCTGTGTCAGTCCTACTGTAATAGGCCACTGTAAAAGACTGTTCCAGTGAGCTGTGTCAGTCCTACTGTAACAGTCTACTGTAAAGGACTGTGTTCCGGTGAGCTGTGTCAGTCCTACTGTAACAGTCTACTGTAAAGGACTGTGTTCCCGTGAGCTGTGTCAGTCCTACTGTAACAGTCTACTGTAAAGGACTGTTCCAGTGAGCTGTGTCAGTCCTACTGTAACAGTCTACTGTAAAGGACTGTGTTCCAGTGAGCTGTGTCAGTCCTACTGTAATAGGCCACTGTAAAAGACTGTTCCAGTGAGCTGTGTCAGTCCTACTGTAACAGTCTACTGTAAAGGACTGTGTTCCAGTGAGCTGTGTCAGTCCTACTGTAACAGTCTACTGTAAAGGACTGTGTTCCGGTGAGCTGTGTCAGTCCTACTGTAACAGTCTACTGTAAAGGACTGTGTTCCCGTGAGCTGTGTCAGTCCTACTGTAACAGTCTACTGTAAAGGACTGTTCCAGTGAGCTGTGTCAGTCCTACTGTAACAGTCTACTGTAAAGGACTGTGTTCCAGTGAGCTGTGTCAGTCCTACTGTAATAGGCCACTGTAAAAGACTGTTCCAGTGAGCTGTGTCAGTCCTACTGTAACAGTCTACTGTAAAGGACTGTGTTCCAGTGAGCTGTGTCAGTCCTACTGTAACAGTCTACTGTAAAGGACTGTGTTCCAGTGAGCTGTGTCAGTCCTACTGTAACAGTCTACTGTAAAGGACTGTGTTCCAGTGAGCTGTGTCAGTCCTACTGTAACAGTCTACTGTAAAGGACTGTGTTCCAGTGAGCTGTGTCAGTCCTACTGTAACAGTCTACTGTAAAGGACTGTGTTCCAGTGAGCTGTGTCAGTCCTACTGTAACAGTCTACTGTAAAGGACTGTGTTCCGGTGAGCTGTGTCAGTCCTACTGTAACAGGCCACTGTAAAAGACTGTGTTCCAGTGAGCTGTGTCAGTCCTACTGTAACAGTCTACTGTAAAGGACTGTGTTCCAGTGAGCTGTGTCAGTCCTACTGTAACAGTCTACTGTAAAAGACTGTGTTCCAGTGAGCTGTGCTTCAACATATTGTAACAGTCTACTGTAAAATACTGTGTTCCAGTGAGCTGTGTCAGTCCTACTGTAACAGTCTACTGTAAAGGACTGTGTTCCAGTGAGCTGTGTCAGTCATACTGTAACAGTCTACTGTAAAGACTGTGTTCCAGTGAGCTGTAAGTCAGTCATAATGTAACAGTCTACTGTAAAAGGACTGTGTTCCAGTGAGCTGTGTCAGTCATACTGTAATAGTTACTGTAAAAGACTGTGTTCCAGTGAGCTGTGTCAGTCATACTGTAACAGTCTACTGTAAATACTGTGTTCCAGTGAGCTGTGTCAGTCCTACTGTAACATACTGTAACAGTCTACTGTAAAAGACTGTGTTCAGTGAGCTGTGTCAGTCCTACTGCAACAGCTCCTACTAAAGGAGTTCAGGAGCTGTGTCAGTCCTACTGTAACAGTCTATCAGAAGATCAGTTCAGTGAGCTGTGTCAGTCCCACTGTAAAAGTATTGGTGCAGTAGCGCAAACTGTACATCTACAGTCCAGCACCTTGTTGTGTGGTTGTGTGATATATTCCTGACTCCAGGGTAGTTTCACAGTTTAAAAATGGTATTTCTTAATATAGTGACACAGCTTTAGGTTTTTAAAGCCAGGCTAAACCAAGGTTTTTATGGGCTTAAAGGATGACGCCAGTGAGCTGTGTATGTAGCATTAGGTGCAGTGGGTTTACAAGCTCTGCTAATGGCACATCTCTCTAATGTGTTATTAATGCCCCTCTCTTTCTCCTCTCTCTGTTTCCTCGTTTCTTCTCTTAAGGATTATCCCACTTCACTTTCTTCCTGCCTCTTTTCTCTCTCTCTCACTCCCTCTTCCTGCCTCTTCTCTCTCTCTCTCTGTATTCTCACCTCTTTACTTCCCTTTTTATTCTTTTATTTCACTTTTCCTCTCTCTCTATATCTCTCCTCTACCTCTCTCTCTCCCCTCTCTCTACCTCTCTCTGGCTCACTTTCTCTCTCAATTCAATTCAATTAAACGTCAGATTAAAGGGCTTTATTGGTGGGAACATATGTTAACACGCCAGAGCAAGTGGAAGAGATATGAACAAAAGGAATAAACAATAAAATGTACAAAATGTTAATCTCTCTCTCTCTCTCCCTCCATCTCTCTCTCTCACTCTACCTCTCTACCTCTGTCTCTCTATCTCTCTCTACCTCTACCTCTCTCTACCCTCTCTCTCTCTCTTTTCTCCTCTCTCTTACCTCTCACCCCCTCTCTCTCTCTTTACTCTCTAACCCTTTATCCTCCCTCCACTCCCTCTTCTCTTCTCTTTACCCCTCTCTCTCTCTCTCTCTCTCTCCTCTCTCTACTCTCTCTCTCTCTCTCTCTCTCTCTCTCTCTCTCTCTCTCTCTCTACCTCTCTCTACCTCTCTCTATCTCTCTCCCTCTCCTCTTACCTCTCTGCTCTCTCTCTCTCTACCTTCTCTATCTCTATCTCTCTCTCTACCTCTCCTCTCTACCTCGCTCTATCTCTCTCTATCTCTCTCTACCTCTCTCTACCTCCTCTCTCACTCTCTCTCTCTCTCTCTCTACCTCTCTCTCTCTCTCTCTACCTCTCTCTCTACCTTCTCTCTGCCTCTCCCTCTCTCCTCTCTCTCTCTCTCTCACTCTCTCTCTCTGCTCTCTCTACTCTCTCTCTACCTCTCTCTCTCTCTACCTCTCTCTCTCTACCTCTGTCTCTCTACCTCTGTCTCTCAGGTCCCTATCAGGGAGAATAGTAGGAGGCGTGTGGTGGTTTTTCACTTCATCATCATCTCGTCCTATACGGCCAATCCTATTCAGCTTCCTCACAGTGAGAGGATGGTCTCCTCATAGAAAGTGCTGAGGACCTGGCTAAACAGACTGAGATCGCCTACGGAACTCTGGATGCCGGTTCCACCAAGGAGTTCTTTAGGTGAGTAACGGAACATCGGAATGCTGTTGCTAACAACAGGTCCATCAGCTAGTTGGTACACCGGGTTGATCATCTCGGTCAACTAGTCATTCAGGGGCCAATCCTATCATCCACTTAAAGTCACATTTTCACTTATTCTCCCATTGACATCAATGCATGACTTGATGAAAGTTAGATTTGACCTTCAGCAAATTACTGCTGGGAACTCGGTACAACTGGCTGGTCGGGCTAGTTTTAGTACAAATGGTCAATCGGCAAGTTCTGTGGCAGAATACATTGTAAAAAAGAGAGTGTTTTGGTCTGATATCATTGGGTGGCAGGTAGCCCGGTGGTTAGAACGCGGGCCAGTAACCGTAATGCTACTTCGATTGAATCCCAGAGCCGACACGGTAAAGGTCTGTTGTTCTGCCATTAAACAAGGCAGTTACCCACTGTTCCCAGGCCGCCATTGTAAATAAGAATTTGTTCTGAACTGAAACCAAGTCCCTGAAACCTCTTCAGTACAGCTGTACACTTCCATTTACTACCCTCTACACTGTATCTTGACAAAAAGCCATCCCGTATTTCAGTCAAAACCACAGAACATATTATAAGAACTGTCAAAAGCGGAGGAGCGTGTAAAGTGCTTCTTGAAACGTGACGACACATGAATGGGGATTTAAGCACTGGCAATTTGGTTATGTTGGTCTTTTGAGACAGTTAGTCTGATCAGCAGAAAGTCTGATTACTAATGAAGTCTAATGCACGCACACACGCACACACACACACACGCGCACGCACGCACACACACGCACGCACGCACGCACGCGCGCACGCACGCGACACACACACACACACACACACACACACACACACACACACACACACACACACACACACACACACACACACACACACACACACACACACACACACACACACACACACACACACACACACACACACACACTCATTTAGGGTGATGAAACAGAGTTCTAATCAGAGAGTCCACATTAGCCCTACCGTAACTGTGAGGGGTCAGCTCACAAACTATTTGAGCCGGCTGCGGCTGCATGGTAAATTGAGCTGAAGATCTCCAGTCCAAACAGAGGAGATGGAAGGAAGCCAGGTATCCGCTGGCAGAGGGGGACCGACGAGCCACCTTGCTATAAATGATTAACCAAATTCTCCATCCGAGAGTTCATCCATCCCCTATCAGCCTACATACAATACAACACAGCGCGTTGTGCCAGAGTGGAGGAGTTTGATTACAATGTACTTTCGTAACACATCACTGTGATGCTGGAATATATAGCTCAAAGCCAACAGTGGGTATTAAGAGCCAAGTGAATTGAAACAGTGTGGACATCTTGCAAGAAGTAAGCAACTAAATTGTGGAGGAGGTACATTAGAATGTACTGTAACACATTGTTATGATCATGGATAATTATGTTGATAATCATTTGGTATTTATAACCTATATTTATAGTATAACATATTAGATGCTGTTGGGAATATGTTATGATGTAGTCTAAAAGCTCAAGTACTGTTGAGGCAATGAGACGGCGGAGAGAGAGAGAGAGAGAGAGAGAGAGAGAGAGAGAGAGAGAGAGAGAGAGAGAGGGTGTACTAAAACCTTATATCTTGTGATGAGAAGTGGCAATTAGCGAATGTGTATGTAATGTGCAGAAATAGTGGACACAGCCAGGGACGAACATAGATAATGAATACTGTAGAAGACACACACACTTACTGAGGCCTGGTTGGGAAGCTGAAGACAGATTTCACGTGTTCCATATGAGGTGTGTCCTAGTTCCTGCCGGAGCCTTCAGAGTGGATATGAGGTGTGTCCTAGTTTCCTGCCGGAGCCTTCAGAGTGGATATGAGGTGTGTCCTAGTTCTGCCGGAGCCTTCAGAGTGGATATGAGGTGTGTCCTAGTTCCTGCCGGAGCCTTCAGAGTGGATATGAGGTGTGTCCTGTTTCTGCCGGAGCCTTCAGAGTGGATATGAGGTGTGTCCTAGTTTCTGCCGGAGCCTTCAGAGTGGATATGAGGTGTGTCCTGAAGTTTCTGCTGAGTTTCCTTCAGAGTGGATATGAGGTGTGTCCTAGTTTCCTGCCGGAGCCTTCAGGAGGATATGAGGTGTGTCCTAGTTCTGCCGGAGCCTTCAGAGTGGATAGGAGGTGTGTCCTAGTTTCCTGCCGGAGCCTTCAGAGTGGATATGAGGTGTGTCCTAGTTTCCTGCCGGAGCCTTCAGAGTGGGTATGAGGTGGGGTCCTAGTTCCTGCCGGAACCTTCAGAGTGGATATGAGGTGTGTCCTAGTTCCGCCGGAGCCTTCAGAGTGGATATGAGGTGTGTCCTAGTTTCGCCGGAGCCTTCAGAGTGGATATGAGGTGTGTCCTAGTTTCCTGCCGGAGCCTTCAGAGTGGATATGAGGTGTGTCCTAGTTCCTGCCGGAGCCTTCCAGAGTGAGTATGAGGTGTGTCCTAGTTCCTGCCGGAACCTTCAGAGTGGATATGAGGTGTGTCCTAGTTCCTGACGGAGCCTTCAGAGTGGATATGAGGTGTGTCCTAGTTTCCTGCCGGAGCCTTCAGAGTGGATATGAGGTGTGTCCTAGTTCCTGCCGGAGCCTTCAGAGCGGGTATGAGGTGTGTCCTAGTTCCTGCCGGAGCCTTCAGAGTGGATATGAGGTGTGTCCTAGTTCCTGGCCGGAGCCTTCAGAGTGGATATGAGGTGTGTCCTAGTTCCTGCCGGAGCATTCAGAGTGGGATATGAGGTGTGTCAGTTCATACACACAAGAAGTAGATCACATGTCAGTTCATACACACAACCAGTAGATCACATGTCAGTTCATATACACAACAAGTAGATCACATGTCAGTTCATACACAACCAGTAGATCACATGTCAGTACATACACACAACCAGTAGGTCACATGTCAGTTCATACACACAACTAGTAGGTCACATGGTGGAGAGGTGTTGTGCCGTGAGGTGTTGCAATATTTGTTTTTGAAACTAGGTTTACTGTTCACTTACGCTGCATATATATATTTATATTAGATGGAAGGAGGTTCCATGCATTCATGACTCTGTATAAAACTGTATGTTTTCTTGAATTTGTCCTGGACCTGGGGACTGTGAAAGACCCCTAGTGGCACAACTGGTAGGGTAAGTGTGTGTGTCAGTGACTTAGCAAACAAGTGGACATTTACAACACATGAATGTTTCTAATAAAAACAAGTGATGCTGTCAGTCTTTCCTCAACTCTCAGCCAAGAGAGACTGGCATGCATTGTAGCCCTCTGATTGCAATGAAGAGCAAGACGTGCCGCTCTGTTCTGGGCCAGCTGCAGCTTAAATAGGTCTTTCTTTGCAGCACATGACCATATGACTGGACAATAATCAAGATAAGACTAAACTAGAGCCTGCAGGACATGCTTTTGGTGTCAAGAAAGCAGAGCATCTCTTTGTTACGGACAGACCACTCCCCATCTTTACAACCATTAAATCTATACATTTTGACCATGACAGTTCACAATCTAAGGTAAAACCAAGTAATTTAGTCTCATCAACTTCTTCAACAGCCACACCATTCATTACCAGATTCAGCTGAAGTGTAGAACTTAGGGAAGGATTTGTACCAAATACAATGCTCTTAGTTTTAGAGATGTTCAGGACCAGTTTATTACTGGCCACCCATTCCAAAATGGAATGCAACTCTTTGTTAAGGATTTCAGTTACTTTGCCAGCTATGGTTGCTGATGCATATATGATTGAATCATCAGCATAGATGGACACACACGCTTTGTATAATGCCAGAGGCAGGTTTTCGTAAAACATTGAAAAGAGTAGAGAGCCAAGAGAGCTTCCCTGTGGTACACCACACTTTACATGTTTGACATTAGAGAAGCTTCCATTAAAGTAAACCCTGTGAGTTATATTGGAGAGATAGATACACTGTAGTTCTGATTCCAATAAATGACAGAGGTTGAAAAAGCCATAACATAAGTTTTCTCAACAACAGGTTATTGTCAATAATATCAACGGCTGCACTGAACTCTAACAGTACAGCTCTCACAATTGTGTTATTATGTATTTATGTCATGTACATGTTGAGTGCCCTTATCTATGCTGAAATCTGTTGTTAATATGTTTACAGAGAAATAGTATTGCATTTGGTCAAACACCATTCTTTCCCAACAGTGTACTAAGAGCAGGCTGATAGGTCTGCTGTTAGAACCAGTAAAGGCTGCTTTGCCATTCTTGGGTAGTGGAATGACTTTAGCTTCCCTCCAGGCCTGAGGACAAAGACTTTCCTCTGGGCTCAGATTAAAGATATGACAAGGTAGGAGTGGCTATAGAGTCAGCTACCATCCTCAGTAGCTTTCCATCTAAGTTGTCAATGCCAGGAGGTTTGTCATTATTGATCGATAACAATCATGTTATCACCTCTCCCACACTAACTTTACAAAATGCTTTTCTTTCATTGTAATTTATTTATGCCTAAGTACGTGTGTGTGTGTGCGTGTGTGTGTGTTTTTCGGGAACCACATTTGGGTCTAATTAATCCCATGTGGTAGATCCCAGCTGGAATCTTTAAATCAGTCACAACATTCCAAACAGAATGAATTATGCCGTCCTCTGACACTCGGGCTTTTATATTTGATGAATTCACCTGGCTTCTTTTTATAGAAGGGTACAGTGAGGCTGAGCAGAACTTCATAATGTCGTGAGTTTGGAAAGTTTCCCACTCCCACTAAGAAATAGAAAGATAGAAATAGAAAGCATTATGTGACATTCAAAGAAAAATCCCCCGTCCAAAGAGCAGAGAATCCAATAGGGGTCCATATTGATAATATACCAGTTGATCAAGCTTGTACAACACGCTTTCTTGGTGTTTTGATTGATGATAAGTTGTCATGGAAACCACACATGAAGACAATAACTTCTAAAATTGCAAAGAAATATGGGGATACATGTCAAAATGAGACAGAAGCACTGCTCTTAGTCTCTATCACACAATGATATTCCCATTCATCAGTTACTGTAACAGGGGCCAGCACACACCATACCAAATGACTATCAATATATCACCTGCAGAAACGCTCTGTAAAAATAATATCATTAGCATCACTTTTCAAACAATTAGGACTCCTGAATATTTATCTCATTAAATAACTTCAAGTTCCTCAATCTGTTAAACGACTCTTTAAATAAATTATCTTTCATCAAAAAACTATTTCACCACCACATATGAATTCCGTAATTACTCAGCAAAGAAACAAACAGCTACGTCAGCCACATTCAAGAACAGACCATTCTAACCCTAACCCATTCTCACCAAATAATCCCCCTCTATGATCTGGAACTCACTCCTGCTTGATTTAGAACAGACCATTCTAACCCTAACCCATTCTCACCAAATAATCCCCCTCTATGATCTGGAACTCACTCCTGCCTGGTTTAGAACAGACCATTCTAACCCTAACCCATTCTCAACAAATAATCCCCCTCTATGATCTGGAACTCACTCCTGCCTGATTTAGAACAGACCATTCTAACCCTAACCCATTCTCACCAAATAATCCCCTCTATGATCTGGAACTCACTCCTGCCTGATTTAGAACAGACCATTCTAACCCATTCTCACCAAATAATCCCCCTCTATGATCTGGAACTCATTCCTGCCTGATTTAGAACAGACCATTCTAACCCTAACCCATTCTCACCAAATAATCCCCCTCTATGATCTGGAACTCACTCCTGCCTGATTTAGAACAGACCATTCTAACCCTAACCCATTCTCACCAAATAATCCCCCTCTATGATCTGGAACTCACTCCTGCCTGATTTAGAACAGACCATTCTAACCCTAACCCATTCTCACCAAATAATCCCCCTCTATGATCTAGAACTCACTCCTGCCTGATTTAGAACAGACCATTCTAACCCTAACCCATTCTCACTCAAATAATCCCCTCTATGATCTGGATTTAGAACAGAACTCTGAACTCTCCTGCCTGATTTAGAACAGACCATTCTAACCCTAACCCATTCTCACCAAATAATCCCCCTATGATCTGGAACTCACTCCTGCCTGATTTAGAACAGACCATTCTAACCTAACCCATTCTCACCAAATAATCCCCCTCTATGATCTGGAACTCACTCCTGCCTGATTTAGAACAGACCATTCTAACCCTAACATTTCCATTCTCACCAAATAATCCCCTCTATGATCTGGAACTCACTCCTGCCTGATTTAGAACAGACCATTCTAACCCTAACCCATTCTCACCAAATAATCCCCTCAGAGGACCTATGATCTGGAACTCACTCTGCCTGATTTAGAACAGACCATTCTAACCCTAACCCATTCTCAACAAATAATCCCCTCTATGATCTGGAACTCACTCCTGCCTGATTTAGAACAGACCATTCTAACCCTAACCCATTCTCACCAAATAATTCCCCCTATGATCTGGACCTATGATCTGGAACTCACTCCTGCCTGATTTAGAACAGACCATTCTAACCCTAACCCATTCTCAACAAATAATCCCTCTCTATGATCTGGAACTCACTCCTGCCTGATTTAGAACAGACCATTCTAACCTAACCCATTCTCAGACCAAATAATTCTCCTCAAATAACCTATGATCTGGAACTCACTCCTGCCTGATTTAGAACAGACCATTCTAACCCTAACCCATTCTCAACAAATAATTCCCCATCAGAGGACCTATGATCTGAACTCACTCCTGCCTGATTTAGAACAGACCATTCTCAACCCTAACCCATTCTCAACAAATAATCTCCTCATCAGAGGACCTATGATCTGAACTCACTCTGCCTGATTTAGAACAGACCATTCTAACCCTAACCCATTTTTCACCAAATAATCCCCCCCTCAGAGGACCTATGATCTGGAACTCACTCCTGCCTGATTTAGAACAGACCATTCTAACCCTAACCCATTTTCAACAAATAATCCCCTCAGAGTGACCTATGATCTGGAACTCACTCCTGCCTGATTTAGAACATACCATTCTAACCCTAACCCATTCTCAACAAATAATCCCCCTCAGAGGACCTATGATCTGAATCACCCCTGCCTGATTTAGAACATACCATTCTAACCCTAACCCATTCTCAACAAATAATCAGAGGACCTATGATCTGGAACTCAGAGGACAACTATGATCTGAACTCACTCCTGCCTGATTTAGAAACAGACCATTCTAACCCAAACCCATTCTCAACAAATAATTCCCCTCAGAGGACCTATGATCTGGAACTCACTCCTGCCTGATTTAGACCATTCTCAACAAAATAATCCCTCAGAGGACCTATGCATCTGGAACTCACTCCTGCCTGATTTAGAACAGACCATTCTAACCCTAACCCATTCTCA
>NW_026284309.1:0-7500 GCF_023373465.1 Oncorhynchus keta
TCAGAAACAGTGTAATAGCTTTTCAAAAGTTCGTCACCTGACTGAGTTGATTACTATTGTGCAGTGGTGGAACAAGGACCCCATTTTCATTCTTGAGTAAAAGTAAAGATTCCTTAATAGAATAAAAGTCACCCAGTAAAATACTACTTGAGTAAAAATCTAGAAGTATTTGGTTTTAAGTATCAAAAGTACAAGTACAAATTCCTTGTGTTAAGCAAACCAGAGAGCACGATTTTCATGTTTTTATTTATTTACAATTAGCCAGGCTCACACTCCAACATTAAAACATAATTATCAAACCATTTGTGTTGAATTATTCTGCCAGATCAGAGGCAGTAGGGATGACCAGGGATGTTCTCTGTTTAGTGAGTCCTCCAGATCAGAGGCGGTAGGGCTGACCAGGGATGTTCTCTGTTTAGTGAGTCCTCCAGATCAGAGGCAGTAGGGGTGACCAGGGATGTTCTCTGTTTAGTGAGTCCTCCAGATCAGAGGCGGTAGGGCTGACCAGGGATGTTCTCTGTTTAGTGAGTCCTCCAGATCAGAGGCAGTAGGGATGACCAGGGATGTTCTCTGTTTAGTGAGTCCTCCAGATCAGACGCAGTAGGGGTGACCAGGGATGTTCTCTGTTTAGTGAGTCCTCCAGATCAGAGGCAGTAGGGATGACCAGGATGTTCTCTGTTTAGTGAGTCCTCCAGATCAGAGGCAGTAGGGATGACCAGGATGTTCTCTGTTTAGTGAGTCCTCCAGATCAGAGGCAGTAGGGATGACCAGGGATGTTCTCTGTTTAGTGAGTCCTCCAGATCAGAGGCAGTAGGGATGACCAGGGATGTTCTCTGTTTAGTGAGTCCTCCAGATCAGAGGCAGTAGGGATGACCAGGGATGTTCTCTGTTTAGTGAGTCCTCCAGATCAGAGACAGTAGGGATAACCAGGGATGTTCTCTGTTTAGTGAGTCCTCCAGATCAGAGGCAGTAGGGATGACCAGGGATGTTCTCTGTTTAGTGAGTCCTCCAGATCAGAGGCAGTAGGGATGACCAGGGATGTTCTCTGTTTAGTGAGTCCTCCAGATCAGAGGCAGTAGGGGATGACCAGGATGTTCTCTGTTTAGTGAGTCCTCCAGATCAGAGGGGCAGCTGGATGACCAGGGATGTTCTCTGTTTAGTGAGTCCTCCAGATCAGAGGCAGTAGGGATGACCAGGGTGCCTCTGTTGGGGGTGAGTCCCCCCAGATCAGAGGCAGTAGGGATAACCAGGGATGTTCTCTGTTTAGTGAGTCCTCCACATCAGAGGCAGTAGGGATGACCAGGGATGTTCTCTGTTTAGTGAGTCCTCCAGATCAGAGGCAGTAGGGATGACCAGGGATGTTCTCTGTTTGGTGAGTCCTCCAGATCAGAGGCAGTAGGGATGACCAGGGATGTTCTCTGTTTAGTGAGTCCTCCAGATCAGAGGCAGTAGGGATGATGACCAGGGGATGTTCTCTGTTTAGTGAGTCCTCAGATCAGAGGCAGTAGGGATGACCAGGGATGTTCTGTTTAGTGAGTCCTCCAGATCAGAGGCAGTAGTGGTGACTGGGGATGTTCTCTGTTTAGTGAGTCCTCCAGATCAGAGGCAGTAGGGATGACCAGGGATGTTCTCTTGATAAGTGCTGAATCGGACCATTTTCCTGTCCAGCATTCAAAATGTAACCTGTACTTTTGGGTGACATGGAAAATATATCCAAATAAAAAGTAAATAATTTTCTTTAGGAATATAGTGAAGTAAAAGTTGTCAAAAATACAAATAGTGAATTACAGATACCCCCAAAAAAGTAACTTAAGTAGTACTTTAAAAAATAAATCTTAAGTACTTTACACCAGTGCTATTGTGTGTCTCTTGTGTAAAGACATTGATTTACAGGATGAGGATAATGGTTTATATGATCCTTTTCTTCAGGGACAAAGAGGACTCCAAGGACCACATGGTTTCAAGGTAACCAGTCCATCTAAGTATTCAGATGAAGAACAAGCGTTACATACACTTAAAGGCCTCATCTACACTGATCTGAGTACTGTATAACCTTTGACATTGGGTTTGGTTATCTACACTGATCTGAGTACTATATGACCTTTGACATTGGGTTTGGTTATCTACACTGATCTGAGTACTATACGACCTTTGACATTGGGTTTGGTTATCTACACTGGATCTGAGTACTATATGACCTTTGACATTGGGTTTGGTCATCTACACTGATCTGAGTACTGTATAACCTTTGACATTGGGTTTGGTCATCTACACTGATCTGAGTACTATATGACCTTTTGACATTAGGTTTGGTTATCTACACTGATCTTTGGTACTATATGACCTTTGACATTGGGTTTGGTCATCTACACTGATCTGAGTACTGTATAACCTTTGACATTGGGTTTGGTTATCTACACTGATCTGAGTACTGTATAACCTTTGACATTGTATATCATTGTTAAGTACACGATGATATACAATAAGACATATACACATGATACTGTATATGAGCAGCCTGGAATTGAATAGGAGCCCAGTACACAAAGAAATGATATTTGAGGAATAAAAAGTCATATGTATTACAGTGTGTTTCTAGACTAAATAGAAACTGGGAGTTCTATAAAGTCATGTTGAATTGCTCTGTTTGGTAGGTTTTCTTTCTTGAAGCCAGACGCTAAATAGATTTTCTCAGGGTCTCACTTATTAATACATGTCCTGGAGTAATTATGGAGAAAAACAAATCTAACCTTAAATGGTCTCTCTCTCTCTTTCTTCTTTCCCTTCCCCCCTCACCCTCCTTTCATTACTGGTTTAAAGGGAAGCTTAGGACTACCAGGTCCAAAGGAGCCCGGCCCAGAGGTAAACACCCGATAGATAATCAAACTATCACCAGAGAACAAAGAGTCTCTATCACCAGAGTCAAAGAGTCTCTATCACAAGAGAACAGAGTCTCATCACCAGAGAACAGAGTCTTTATTCACCAGAGAACAAAGAGTCTTTATTCACCAGAGAACAAATAGTCTCTATCACCAGAGAACAAAGAGTCTTTATCACCAGAGAACAAATAGTCTCTATCACTAGAGAACAAAGAGTCTTTATCACCAGAGAACAAAGAGTCTCTATCACCAGAGTCAAAGAGTCTCTATCACAAGAGAACAGAGTCTCCATCAACAGAGAACAGAGTCTTTATTCACCAGAGAACAAAGAGTCTTTATTCACCAGAGAACAAATAGTCTCTATCACCAGAGAACAAAGAGTCTTTATCACCAGAGAACAAAGAGTCTCTATCACCAGAGAACAAAGAGTCTCTATCACCAGAGAACAAAGAGTCTCTATCATCAGAGAACAAAGAGTCTCTATCACCAGAGAACAAAGAGTCTCTATCATCAGAGAACAAAGATTCTCTATCACCAGAGAACAAAGAGTCTCTATCACCAGAGAACAAAGAGTCTCTATCACCAGAGAACAAAGAGTCTCTATCACCCAACAACACAAGCTGTATGATCCTATGCCATTGTACTCTATCACCAGAGAACAAAGAGTATGAGACTGTTCGAACAAAGAGTCTCTTGACACAGGAAACATTGTAATTTATTACCAATTACCAAGTACTCAGATACCCTAGATCACCTTTAGTGCACCTGTAGTTGGTTTAGGTTGTAGTTCAGGGTCCCTGAGCAGCTAGTGGTAATGCAACTCACCCCAGGAACTAGAACTAGGTCTATATGGCATGACAAGTGCTTAATTACCTCAGGTCAAACGTTTGAGCAATTTATATTGGTCTACAGAGAGAAATGACTATCTTAAACTCTATGGACTCTTGGAAGACTAGCCCTTGGGGATTAAAATCCTGATAAAATTCTTATCAACCAGTACGACTAATCAAACGTTTGAGGCTGGGCCACCTGTTGACTGTAAGTGGAAGTGGGTCGTTCAATGTAACTATTATAGAACACTTGAATAGCTCCTGTTTTCCTCTACTGCCCTCTGTTACCTAAAGGGGATGGTCAAGCTCCCAAACCAGACAGATTGCTGCAATTCTCACAGCAGGTCAAATACCAAAAAGATTGCTGCAATCTTCTTTTCTTCCCTACAGTTTGTCCCCGACACTCTGGTATTTGGGAAATGGTTCATTGGTCTTTTCAATTCTTGATATTTACCCATTTGATTCATGACAGATATAACTTCTAAATGTCTTTTGAGCTTGACACAACTGTTGAATCCCAGACTATACATTTAAAACAAAATAAAACTGCAGGATGTCCTGAAGGGTATTCTACAAAGTAGGATCAAGGAGTTAGCCAGTAAATATCCCCAGAAAACCTTATTTTTTAAAGAAAGGTAAGCTTGAAATGGGCTTGGTCTAATTGACTGAACAACCAAAAACACATATACGTTTAGATTTCTTAATGAACCAGAAAATCAAACAGTTATTTCTGGTTATTTATCAAAGTTAGCTGCTTAACTAATTAAACCTACTTTGTAGTATATCCCTCTGGTGTCTAGTAGCTAGTTACAGTCTACACAGTTCCAACACCTCTGAGATGTCTTCTTCTTAGCATCCAACTTCCAACCCCTTTGGCGACCAGAAAGGCCTCCAGAACAACATGTCTTTACTGGTGTGTACAGTTGGCAGCTCAGTAATACAACTCTCTGAATCAGAGAGTGATTGCTGGGGCTGCCTGCAGTTAGCCAGACAGGCAGGTCACCATGGGCCAGGCTGTGATTACTAGAAGAAGGGATATTAGACTCTAACACTTCTCTGACTGTTTTCCAGGGTAAAGAAGGTCCTCGTGGACTCATCGGACTCCCAGGGATTGCAGGAGAGACGGTGAGTAAAAGACATGTTACTTAAAATACATGTGTTAAGTACTGTTTGAACCAGGGGGGGTCAAAGACATGGTCAAAGAACATGTTACTTACTTAAAATACATGTGTTAAGTACTGTTTGAACCAGGGTGTGGTCAAAGACATGTTACTTAAAATACATGTGTTAAGTACTGTTTGAACCAGGGGTGTGGTCAAAGACATGTTACTTAAAATACATGTGTTAAGTACCGTTTGAACCAGGGGTGTGGTCAAAGACATGTTACTTAAAATACATGTGTTAAGTACTGTTTGAACCAGGGGTGTGGTCAAAGACATGTTACTTAAAATACATGTGTTAAGTACTGTTTGAACCAGGGTGTGGTCAAAGACATGTTACTTAAAATACATGTGTTAAGTACCGTTTGAACCAGGGTGTGGTCAAAGACATGTTACTTAAAATCAAACTGTTTGAACCAGGGGTGTGGTCAAGACATGTTACTTAAAATACATGTGTTAAGTACTGTTTGAACCAGGGGGTTTGGTCAAAGACATGTTACTTAAAATACATGTGTTAGTACTGTTTGAACCAGGGGGTGTGGTCAAAGACATGTTACTTAAAATACATGTGTTAAGTACTGTTTGAACCAGGGTGTGGTCAAAGACATGTTACTTAAAATACATGTGTTAAGTACTGTTTGAACCAGGGGTGTGGTCAAATACATGTTACTTAAAATACATGTGTTAAGTACTGTTTGAACCAGGGGTTTGGTCAAAGACATGTTACTTAAAATACATGTGTTAAGTACTGTTTAGGGTTTCAATTCTATTTCAATTATGGAAGATATATTTAGTTCCTGAGTTGAAATGGAATTGGTTCCTGAGTTGAAACGGAATTGACCCCAACCCTCCTGAAGGAACAATCTCATCTTCCTCCTTCTCTCATGTCTCCCTGTTCCACTGTTCCCCCAACTACACCTACCAAAGGACAATAAGGAAACACATAGATAAACCGCTGAGGCGAGACGGAGAGAAAGTAAGAGAGAGAAGAAGAGAGCTGATGAAGGCAAAGGGGGGACAAAGTCTTGAATTGTTACACAGACGATCAGTAATTCAATTTGAGAATGAATTAGTGGGTAGAGGCAGATCGGAGCGTTTTACGTTATGAGGGGAGCAGAGGCAGGCATGGACCCCAATCTGCTGCTGCACCTGCTGTACCTATAATGAGTATCTGTCTTTATTCAGAAGCAGGAGAGGGAAAGAGAGGCATTTCATCCTGGAAAAGGGAAAGGATGTTGAAACATGGTGGGCCCGCTGATGCGGAGAGGAGGAGAGAGATAAATGTGTCTGTATGGTAATGGGAGGTTGGGTGTGTGTGTTGAGGGGCAGTAGTTGTGCGTGTTTGTGTACCTGTTCACCTCTATGTGTGTGTGTGTGTGTGTGTGTGTGTGTGTGTGTGTGTGTGTGTGTGTGTGTGTGTGTGTGTGTGTGTGTGTGTGTGTGTGTGTGTGTGTGTGTGTGTGCGTGTGTGTGTGTGTGCGTGCGTGTGTGTGTGAAGACCTGGTTGACAGATCTGTCTCTGTTCTGTCCTCCGTTTCTAGGGATCGTCGGGGGACCAGGGATCACCTGGTAGAGACGGTCTGAAAGGAAACAAGGTAGAGCTTCAAATCAAGTCTTACACCTTTAAGAACAGACCTGCAGACATTAGACAGATGTTTCACCATCACCGTAGAGGATGACGCACGACTATCAGATTGGATAGCCACTACCTTCCTGTTTTAAGGGGTTATACTGGGGTATAGTCTGTATTAAGTGGTTATACTGGGGTATAGTCTGTATTAAGTGGTTATACTGGGGTATAGTCTGTATTAAGGGGTTATACTGGGGTATAGCCTGTATTAAGTGGTTATATTGGGGTATAGTCTGTATTAAGTGATTATACTGGGGTATAGCCTGTATTAAGGGGTTATACTGGGGTATAGTCTGTATTAAGTGGTTATACTGGGGTATAGTCTGTATTATGGTTATATTGGGGTATAGTCTGTATTAAGTGATTATACTGGGGTATAGCCTGTATTAAGGGGTTATACTGGGGTATAGTCTGTATTAAGTGGTTATACTGGGGTATAGTCTGTATTATGGTTATACTGGGGTATAGTCTGTATTATGTTATACTGGGTTATAGCCTGGTGGTTATATTGGGGTATAGTCTGTATTAAGTGATTATACTGGGGTATAGCCTGTATTAAGTGGTTATACTGGGGTATAGTCTGTATTAAGTGGTTATACTGGGGGTATAGCCTGTATTAAGTGGTTCTACTGGGGTATAGTCTGGTGGTTATACTGGGGTATAGCCTGTATTAAGTGGTTATATTGGGGTATAGCCTGTATTAAGTGGTTATACTGGGGTATAGCCTGTATTAAGTGGTTATATTAAATCAAATCAAATCAAATCAAATTTTATTTGTCACATACACATGGTTAGCAGATGTCAATGCGAGTGTAGCGAAATGCTTGTGCTTCTAGTTCCGACAATGCAGTAATAACCAACAAGTAATCTAGCTAACAATTCCAAAACTACTGTCTTATACACAGTGTAAGGGGATAAAGAATATGTACATAAGGATATATGAATGAGTGATGGTACAGAGCAGCATAGGCAAGATACAGTAGATGGTATCGAGTACAGTA
>NW_026284309.1:12500-20000 GCF_023373465.1 Oncorhynchus keta
AGCACCTGCAGTACCAGCTAGTTACCTGTCTATGCACAGCACCTCCAGTACCAGCTAGTTACCTGTCTATGCACAGCACCTGCAGTACGAGCTAGTTACCTGTCTATGCACAGCACCTGCAGTACGAGCTAGTTACCTGTCTATGCACAGCACCTGCAGTACGAGCTAGTTACCTGTCTATGCACAGCACCTGCAGTACGAGCTAGTTACCTGTCTATACACAGCACCTGCAGTACCAGCTAGTTACCTGTCTATGCACAGCACCTGCAGTACGAGCTAGTTACCTGTCTATACACAGCACCTGCAGTACCAGCTAGTTACCTGTCTATGCACAGCACCTGCAGTACGAGCTAGTTACCTGTCTATACACAGCACCTGCAGTACCAGCTAGTTACCTGTCTATGCACAGCACCTGCAGTACCAGCTAGTTACCTGTCTATGCACAGCACCTGCAGTACGAGCTAGTTACCTGTCTATACACAGCACCTGCAGTACCAGTTAGTTACCTGTCTATGCACAGCACCTGCAGTACCAGCTAGTTACCTGTCTATGCACAGCACCTGCAGTACGAGCTAGTTACCTGTCTATACACAGCACCTGCAGTACCAGCTAGTTACCTGTCTATGCACAGCACCTGCAGTACGAGCTAGTTACCTGTCTATGCACAGCACCTGCAGTACCAGCTAGTTACCTGTCTATGCACAGCACCTGCAGTACGAGCTAGTTACCTGTCTATGCACAGCACCTGCAGTACGAGCTAGTAGCAGACCTTAACAGTCAAGATGTGTTGGTTGACTTGACTGTGTTTCAGACCTGGGTTCAAATACTATTTGAAATCATTCACATTTTTAGAGAGTTTGCTCCAGCCTACCTCGATTGCCACATGGGCGGGGTTTATCATATTGGAACTATTCTATTGGGTCCATTAAGCAGAGCATGCTCAGTCAAGCACAAAGTAAGTCTTTTTAATGAGTTCAAAAAATAATTGAACCCAGGTTTTCTGCGTTTTGCATGGTGCAAGCCCAAGCAGTGATGGCAGATATCAGCTAGCAGTATAGGTATGAGTTCTGAATGGCACCCTGTTCCCTAAAGCTGTTCCAAAGCCCTGGTCAAAAGTAGTGCACTATGTAGGGAATAGGGTGCCAGCTCTCAGGTTAGGCTAGGGCAATAATGTTTGTTTCTACATGGAAGGTGCTGAACTGAACATTAAGCATGACAGTGGAACTACTCATTAGGTCGGAGCTCACATAAACACATACACACACATTAAGAGCTAATGTGCTCGGTAGAGCAGAGTAATAAGAGAGATGTTTGCATGTTAATGGTGTCAGGGAGAGGAATGTCTCTAAGAAAGTGAGTAGGAAACAAGTGTGGAGGAGGGCAGGATGGAGGGATATAGAGATGGAAGGATGGAGGGATGTAGAGAGGGAAGAATGGAGGGATATAAAGATGGAAGGATGGAGGGATATAGAGATGGAAGGATGGAGGGATGTAGAGATGGGAGGATGGAGAGATATAGAGAGGGAAGGATGGAGGGATATAGAGAGGGAAGGATGGAGGAATGTAGAAGGGGGAAGGATGGAGGGATGTAGAGAGGGAAGGATGGAGAGAGATGTGGAGGAGAGGGAAGGATGGAGGAATGTAGAAGGGGAAGGATGGAGGGATGTAGAGAGGGAAGGATGGAGGGATGTAGAGAGGGAAGGATGGAGATATAGAGAGGGAAGGATGGAGGAATGTAGAGGGGAAGGATGGAGGGATGTAGAGAGGGAAGGATGGGAGGAATGTAGAAGGGGAGGATGGAAGGATGGAGGGATGTAGAGAGGGAAGGATGGAGGGATGTAGAGGGAGGGAAGGATGAGAGGGAAGGATGGAGGGATATAGAGAGGGAAGGATGGAGGGATATAGAGAGGGGAGAGGAGGAATGGAGGGGGAAGGATGGAGATATAGAGAGGAAGGATGGAGGGATGTGGAGAGAGGAAGGATGGAGGGATGTAGAGAGGGAAGGATGGAGGGATGTAGAGAGGGAAGGATGGAGGGATGTAGAGAGGAAGGATGATATAGAGAGGGAAGGATGGAGGGATATAGAGAGGGAAGGATGGAGGGATATAGAGAGAAGGATGGAGGGATATAGAGAGGGAAGGATGGAGGGATGTAGAGAGGGAAGGATGGAGGGATATAGAGAGGGAAGGATGGAGAGATATAGAGAGGAAGGATGGAGGGATATAGAGAGGGAAGGATGGAGGATATAGAGAGGGAAGGATGGAGAGATATAGAGAGGGAAGGATGGAGGGATATAGAGAGAGGGAAGGATGGAGGGATGTAGAGAGGGAAGGATGGAGGGATGTAGAGAGGGAAGGATGGAGAGATATAGAGAGGGAAGGATGGGGATATAGAGAGGGAAGGATGGAGGGATAGAGAGGGAAGGATGGAGAGATATAGGTGGGGGATGGAGTAGAGAGGGAAGGATGGAGGATAGAGAGGGAAGGATGGAGGGATATAGAGAGGGAAGGATGGAGGGATATAGAGAGGGAAGGATGGAGGAATGTAGAAGGGGGAAGGATGGAGATATATAGAGAGGGAAGGATGGAGGGATATAGAGATGGAAGGATGGAGGGATGTAGAAGGGGGAAGGATGGAGGGATGTAGAGAGGGAAGAATGGAGGGATGTAGAGAGGGAAGGATGGAGGGATATAGAGAGGGAAGGATGGAGGAATGTAGAAGGGGGAAGGATGGAGATATATAGAGAGGGAAGGATGGAGGGATATAGAGAGGGAAGGATGGAGGGATATAGAGATGGAAGGATGGAGGGATGTAGAAGGGGGAAGGATGGAGATATATAGAGAGGGAAGGATGGAGGGATGTAGAGAGGGAAGGATGGTGAGATATAGAGAGGGAAGGATGGAGGGATATTACAGAGAGGAAGGATGGAGGATAGAGAGGGAAGGATGGAGGGATGTAGAGATGGAAGGATGGAGGGATGTAGAGAGGGAAGGATGGAGGGATATAGAGATGGAAGGATGGAGGGATGTAGAGAGGGAAGAATGGAGGGATGTAGAGAGGGAAGGATGGAGAGATATAGAGAGGGAAGGATGGAGGGATGTAGAGAGGGGAAGGATGGAGGAATGTAGAAGGGGGAAGGATGGAGGGATGTAGAGAGGGAAGGATGGAGGAATGTAGAAGGGGAAGGATGGAGGGATGTAGAGAGGGAAGGATGGAGGAATGTAGAAGGGGGAAGGATGGAGGGATGTAGAGAGGGAAGGGTGGAGGGATATAGAGAGGGAAGGATGGAGGAATGTAGAAGGGGGAAGGATGGAGGGATGTAGAGAGGGAAGGATGGAGGAATGTAGAAGGGGGAAGGATGGAGGAATGTAGAAGGGGGAAGGATGGAGGAATGTAGAAGGGGGAAGGATGGAGGAATGTAGAAGGGGGAAGGATGGAGGAATGTAGAAGGGGGAAGGATGGAGGGATATAGAGAGGGAAGGATGGAGGGATATAGAGATGGAAGGATGGAGGGATGTAGAGAGGGAAGAATGGAGGGATGTAGAGAGGGAAGGATGGAGAGATATAGAGAGGGAAGGATGGAGGGATGTAGAGAGGGAAGGATGGAGGGATGTAGAGAGGGAAGGATGGAGGAATGTAGAAGGGGGAAGGATGGAGGGATGTAGAGAGGGAAGGATGGAGGAATGTAGAAGGGGGAAGGATGGAGGGATGTAGAGAGGGAAGGATGGAGGAATGTAGAAGGGGGAAGGATGGAGGGATGTAGAGAGGGAAGGGTGGAGGGATATAGAAAGGGAAGGATGGAGGAATGTAGAAGGGGGAAGGATGGAGGGATGTAGAGAGGGAAGGATGGAGGAATGTAGAAGGGGGAAGGATGGAGGGATGTAGAGAGGGAAGGGTGGAGGGATGTAGAGAGGGAAGGATGGAGAGATGTAGAGAGGGAAGGATGGAGATATAGAGAGGGAAGGATGGAGGGATGTAGAGAGGGAAGGATGGTGAGATATAGAGAGGGAAGGATGGAGGAATGTAGAAGGGGGAAGGATGGAGATATATAGAGAGGGAAGGATGGAGGGATGTAGAGAGGGAAGGATGGTGAGATATAGAGAGGGAAGGATGGAGGGATATAGAGAGGGAAGGATGGAGGAATGTAGAAGGGGGATGGAACCTGCCTTCACTGTGTTTTGCTTGTGACCAGCCTTCACTGTGTTTTCATGGTGCCTTCACTGTGTTTTCATGGTGCCTTCACTGTGTTTTCATGGTGCCTTCACTGTGTTTTCATGGTGCCTTCACTGTGTTTTCATGGTGCCTTCACTGTGTTTTCATGGTGCCTTCACTGTGTTTTCATGGTGCCTTCACTGTGTTTTCATGGTGCCTTCACTATGTTTTCATGGTGCCTTCACTGTGTTTTCATGGTGCCTTCACTGTGTTTTCATGGTGCCTTCACTGTGTTTTCATGGTGCCTTCATTGTGTTTGCTGGTGACCAGCCTTCACTGTGTTTTCATGGTGCCTTCACTATGTTTTCATGGTGCCTTCACTGTGTTTTCATGGTGCCTTCATTGTGTTTGCTGGTGACCAGCCTTCACTATGTTTTCATGGTGCCTTCACTATGTTTTCATGGTGCCTTCACTGTGTTTGCTGGTGACCAGCCTTCACTATGTTTTCATGGTGCCTTCACTGTGTTTTCATGGTGCCTTCACTGTGTTTTCATGGTGCCTTCACTGTGTTTTCATGGTGCCTTCACTGTGTTTTCATGGTGCCTTCACTGTGTTTTCATGGTGCCTTCACTGTGTTTTCATGGTGCCTTCACTGTGTTTTCATGGTCCCTTCACTATGTTTTCATGGTGCCTTCACTGTGTTTTCATGGTGCCTTCACTGTGTTTTCATGGTGCCTTCACTGTGTTTGCATGGTGCCTTCACTGTGTTTTCATGGTGCCTTCACTGTGTTTTCATGGTGCCTTCACTGTGTTTTCATGGTGCCTTCACTGTGTTTTCATGGTGCCTTCACTGTGTTTTCATGGTCCCTTCACTATGTTTTCATGGTGCCTTCACTGTGTTTTCATGGTGCCTTCACTGTGTTTTCATGGTGCCTTCACTGTGTTTGCATGGTGCCTTCACTGTGTTTTCATGGTGCCTTCACTGTGTTTTCATGGTGCCTTCACTGTGTTTTCATGGTGCCTTCACTGTGTTTTCATGGTGCCTTCACTGTGTTTTCATGGTGCCTTCACTGTGTTTTCATGGTGCCTTCACTGTGTTTTCATGGTGCCTTCACTGTGTTTTCATGGTGCCTTCACTGTGTTTTCATGGTGCCTTCACTGTGTTTTCATGGTGCCTTCACTGTGTTTTCATGGTGCCTTCACTGTGTTTTCATGGTGCCTTCACTGTGTTTTCATGGTGCCTTCACTATGTTTTCATGGTGCCTTCACTATGTTTTCATGGTGCCGTCACTGTGTTTTCATGGTGCCTTCACTGTGTTTGCATGGTGCCTTCACTGTGTTTTCATGGTGCCTTCACTGTGTTTTCATGGTGCCTTCACTGTGTTTTCATGGTGCCTTCACTGTGTTTTCATGGTGCCTTCATTGTGTTTTGCATGGTGCCGTCACTGTGTTTTCATGGTGCCTTCACTATGTTTTCATGGTGCCGTCACTGTGTTTTCATGGTGCCTTCACTGTGTTTTCATGGTGCCTTCACTGTGTTTTCATGGTGCCGTCACTGTGTTTGCATGGTGCCGTCACTGTGTTTTCATGGTGCCTTCACTGTGTTTTCATGGTGCCTTCACTGTGTTTTCATGGTGCCTTCACTGTGTTTTCATGGTGCCTTCACTATGTTTTCATGGTGCCTTCACTGTGTTTTCATGGTGCCTTCACTATGTTTTCATGGTGCCTTCACTGTGTTTTCATGGTGCCTTCACTGTGTTTTCATGGTGCCTTCACTGTGTTTTCATGGTGCCTTCACTGTGTTTTCATGGTGCCTTCACTGTGTTTTCATGGTGCCTTCACTGTGTTTTCATGGTGCCTTCACTGTGTTTTCATGGTGCCTTCACTATGTTTTCATGGTGCCTTCACTGTGTTTTCATGGTGCCTTCACTATGTTTTCATGGTGCCGTCACTGTGTTTTCATGGTGCCTTCACTGTGTTTTCATGGTGCCTTCACTATGTTTTCATGGTGCCTTCACTGTGTTTTCATGGTGCCTTCACTGTGTTTTCATGGTGCCTTCACTGTGTTTTCATGGTCCCTTCACTATGTTTTCATGGTGCCTTCACTGTGTTTTCATGGTGCCTTCACTGTGTTTTCATGGTGCCTTCACTGTGTTTGCATGGTGCCTTCACTGTGTTTTCATGGTGCCTTCACTGTGTTTTCATGGTGCCTTCACTGTGTTTTCATGGTGCCTTCACTGTGTTTTCATGGTGCCTTCACTGTGTTTTCATGGTGCCTTCACTGTGTTTTCATGGTGCCTTCACTGTGTTTTCATGGTGCCTTCACTGTGTTTTCATGGTGCCTTCACTGTGTTTTCATGGTGCCTTCACTGTGTTTTCATGGTGCCTTCACTGTGTTTTCATGGTGCCTTCACTGTGTTTTCATGGTGCCTTCACTATGTTTTCATGGTGCCGTCACTGTGTTTTCATGGTGCCTTCACTGTGTTTGCATGGTGCCTTCACTGTGTTTTCATGGTGCCTTCACTGTGTTTTCATGGTGCCTTCACTGTGTTTTCATGGTGCCTTCACTGTGTTTTCATGGTGCCTTCATTGTGTTTGCATGGTGCCGTCACTGTGTTTTCATGGTGCCTTCACTGTGTTTTCATGGTGCCTTCACTGTGTTTTCATGGTGCCTTCATTGTGTTTGCATGGTGCCTTCACTGTGTTTTCATGGTGCCTTCACTGTGTTTTCATGGTGCCGTCACTGTGTTTTCATGGTGCCTTCACTGTGTTTTCATGGTGCCTTCACTGTGTTTTCATGGTGCCTTCACTGTGTTTTCATGGTGCCTTCACTGTGTTTTCATGGTGCCTTCACTATGTTTTCATGGTACCTTCACTGTGTTTTCATGGTGCCTTCACTGTGTTTTCATGGTGCCTTCACTGTGTTTTCATGGTGCCGTCACTGTGTTTTCATGGTGCCTTCACTGTGTTTTCATGGTGCCTTCACTGTGTTTTCATGGTGCCTTCACTGTGTTTTCATGGTGCCTTCACTGTGTTTGCATGGTGCCGTCACTGTGTTTTCATGGTGCCTTCACTGTGTTTTCATGGTGCCTTCATTGTGTTTGCATGGTGCCGTCACTGTGTTTTCATGGTGCCTTCACTGTGTTTGCATGGTGCCGTCACTGTGTTTTCATGGTGCCTTCACTGTGTTTTCATGGTGCCTTCACTGTGTTTTCATGGTGCCGTCACTGTGTTTTCATGGTGCCTTCACTGTGTTTGCATGGTGCCGTCACTGTGTTTTCATGGTGCCTTCACTGTGTTTTCATGGTGCCTTCATTGTGTTTGCATGGTGCCGTCACTGTGTTTTCA
>NW_026284309.1:22500-55280 GCF_023373465.1 Oncorhynchus keta
AACACACAAATCCATTTTCCATCAAGGGGGTGTACTGTAAATAATGCTTATCCCCGATCCCAATCAAGGCTGCGTCAGAATGGCACCTATTCCCTTTATACTGCATCATTTTTGACCAGGACCCATAGGGATCTATACAGGGAATAGGGTGTTATTTGGGAGACACCCCTGGACTTCTGTGTGTGGCAGCAGCAGAGCATTATGGGTCTGACTTCACAAGGTAGACGCTGTTAAAACATGTTGTAGGAGAGTATTGAACACAAGGCTCGTGGTGAAATGAAGTGTTCCTGCTGTTTGCCCTGTGTAGATGGAGGTACATTCCCATTGAAGTCTCACAAGGGCTGGAGCTGTGCTGCTGGGAGACACTGTCTCGTTCTCAAAGTGAATTGCTGATGTGTGATTTGCAGTAGATTCATTGTTTGGCTTGTTTGAACTTTCCTACATGGATACTTTATTATTTAGTCCTACTTTAGAGGGGGGAGACAGGATTATCATTACCCTATCCTAGACAGTATATTTATCTCTAACTACATGTACATATCTATCTCAATGACCTCGTACCCCTTGCAGACACATCCACTCAGTACTGGTACCCCTTGAATATAGACACGTTATCATTACTCAGTACTGGTACCCTTGTAGAATATAGACACGTTATCATTACTCAGTACTGGTACCCCTTGAATGCTATAGACACGTTATCATTACTCAGTACTGGTACCCCTTGTATATAACCATGTTATCATGACTCAGTACTGGTACCCCTTGTAGACAGTATAGACACATTATCATTACTCAGTACTGGTACCCCTTGTATATAACCATGTTATCATGACTCAGTACTGGTATCCCTTGCAGACAGTATAGACATGTTATCATGACTCAGTACTAGTACCCCTTGCAGACAGTATAGACATGTTATCATGACTCAGTACTAGTACCCCTTGCAGACAGTATAGACATGTTATCATGACTCAGTACTGGTACCCCTTGCAGACAGTATAGACATGTTATCATGACTCAGTACTGGTACCCCTTGCAGACAGTATAGACATGTTATCATGACTCAGTACTAGTACCCCTTGCAGACAGTATAGACATGTTATCATGACTCAGTACTGGTACCCCTTGCAGACAGTATAGACATGTTATCATGACTCAGTACTGGTACCCCTTGCAGACAGTATAGACATGTTATCATGACTCAGTACTGGTACCCCTTGCAGACAGTATAGACATGTTATCATGACTCAGTACTGGTACCCTTGCAGACAGTATAGACATGTTATCATGACTCAGTACTGGTACCCCTTGCAGACAGTATAGACATGTTATCATGACTCAGTACTAGTACCCTTGCAGACAGTATAGACATGTTATCATGACTCAGTACTGGTACCCCTTGCAGACAGTATAGACATGTTATCATGACTCAGTACTGGTACCCTTGCAGACAGTATAGACATGTTATCATGACTCAGTACTGGTACCCCTTGCAGACAGTATAGACATGTTATCATGACTCAGTACTGGTACCCCTTGCAGACAGTATAGACATGTTATCATGACTCAGTACTGGTACCCCTTGCAGACAGTATAGACATGTTATCATGACTCAGTACTAGTACCCCTTGCAGACAGTATAGACATGTTATCATGACTCAGTACTGGTACCCCTTGCAGACAGTATAGACATGTTATCATGACTCAGTACTGGTACCCCTTGCAGACAGTATAGACATGTTATCATGACTCAGTACTGGTACCCCTTGCAGACAGTATAGACATGTTATCATGACTCAGTACTAGTACCCCTTGCAGACAGTATAGACATGTTATCATGACTCAGTACTAGTACCCCTTGCAGACAGTATAGACATGTTATCATGACTCAGTACTGGTACCCCTTGCAGACAGTATAGACATGTTATCATGACTCAGTACTGGTACCCCTTGCAGACAGTATAGACATGTTATCATGACTCAGTACTGGTACCCCTTGCAGACAGTATAGACATGTTATCATGACTCAGTACTGGTACCCCTTGCAGACAGTATAGACATGTTATCATGACTCAGTACTAGTACCCCTTGCAGACAGTATAGACATGTTATCATGACTCAGTACTGGTACCCCTTGCAGACAGTATAGACATGTTATCATGACTCAGTACTGGTACCCCTTGCAGACAGTATAGACATGTTATCATGACTCAGTACTGGTACCCCTTGCAGACAGTATAGACATGTTATCATGACTCAGTACTGGTACCCCTTGCAGACAGTATAGACATGTTATCATGACTCAGTACTGGTACCCCTTGCAGACAGTATAGACATGTTATCATGACTCAGTACTGGTACCCCTTGCAGACAGTATAGACATGTTATCATGACTCAGTACTAGTACCCCTTGCAGACAGTATAGACATGTTATCATGACTCAGTACTGGTACCCCTTGCAGACAGTATAGACATGTTATCATGACTCAGTACTGGTACCCCTTGCAGACAGTATAGACATGTTATCATGACTCAGTACTGGTACCCCTTGCAGACAGTAGAGACATGTTATCATGACTCAGTACTGGTACCCCTTGCAGACAGTATAGACATGTTATCATGACTCAGTACTAGTACCCCTTGCAGACAGTATAGACATGTTATCATGACTCAGTACTAGTACCCCTTGCAGACAGTAGAGACATGTTATCATGACTCAGTACTAGTACCCCTTGCAGACAGTATAGACATGTTATCATGACTCAGTACTAGTACCCCTTGCAGACAGTATAGACATGTTATCATGACTCAGTACTGGTACCCCTTGCAGACAGTATAGACATGTTTATCATGACTCAGTACTGGTACCCTTGCAGACAGTATAGACATGTTATCATGACTCAGTACTAGTACCCCTTGCAGACAGTATAGACATGTTATCATGACTCAGTACTAGTACCCCTTGCAGACAGTATAGACATGTTATCATGACTCAGTACTGGTACCCCTTGCAGACAGTATAGACATGTTATCATGACTCAGTACTGGTACCCTTGCAGACAGTATAGACATGTTATCATGACTCAGTACTAGTACCCCTTGCAGACAGTATAGACATGTTATCATGACTCAGTACTGGTACCCCTTGCAGACAGTATAGACATGTTATCATGACTCAGTACTGGTACCCCTTGCAGACAGTATAGACATGTTATCATGACTCAGTACTGGTACCCCTTGCAGACAGTATAGACATGTTATCATGACTCAGTACTGGTACCCTTGCAGACAGTAGAGACATGTTATCATGACTCAGTACTGGTACCCCTTGCAGACAGTATAGACATGTTATCATGACTCAGTACTGGTACCCCTTGCAGACAGTATAGACATGTTATCATGACTCAGTACTAGTACCCCTTGCAGACAGTATAGACATGTTATCATGACTCAGTACTGGTACCCCTTGCAGACAGTATAGACATGTTATCATGACTCAGTACTAGTACCCCTTGCAGACAGTATAGACATGTTATCATGACTCAGTACTGGTACCCTTGCAGACAGTATAGACATGTTATCATGACTCAGTACTGGTACCCTTGCAGACAGTATAGACATGTTATCATGACTCAGTACTGGTACCCCTTGCAGACAGTATAGACATGTTATCATGACTCAGTACTGGTACCCTTGCAGACAGTATAGACATGTTATCATGACTCAGTACTGGTACCCCTTGCAGACAGTATAGACATGTTATCATGACTCAGTACTGGTACCCCTTGCAGACAGTATAGACATGTTATCATGACTCAGTACTGGTACCCCTTGCAGACAGTATAGACATGTTATCATGACTCAGTACTGGTACCCCTTGCAGACAGTATAGACATGTTATCATGACTCAGTACTGGTACCCCTTGCAGACAGTATAGACATGTTATCATGACTCAGTACTGGTACCCCTTGCAGACAGTATAGACATGTTATCATGACTCAGTACTGGTACCCCTTGCAGACAGTATAGACATGTTATCATGACTCAGTACTGGTACCCTTGCAGACAGTATAGACATGTTATCATGACTCAGTACTGGTACCCCTTGCAGACAGTATAGACATGTTATCATGACTCAGTACTGGTACCCCTTGCAGACAGTATAGACATGTTATCATGACTCAGTACTGGTACCCTTGCAGACAGTATAGACATGTTATCATGACTCAGTACTAGTACCCCTTGCAGACAGTATAGACATGTTATCATGACTCAGTACTGGTACCCCTTGCAGACAGTATAGACATGTTATCATGACTCAGTACTGGTACCCCTTGCAGACAGTATAGACATGTTATCATGACTCAGTACTGGTACCCCTTGCAGACAGTATAGACATGTTATCATGACTCAGTACTGGTACCCCTTGCAGACAGTATAGACATGTTATCATGACTCAGTACTGGTACCCCTTGCAGACAGTAGAGACATGTTATCATGACTCAGTACTGGTACCCCTTGCAGACAGTATAGACATGTTATCATGACTCAGTACTGGTACCCTTGCAGACAGTATAGACATGTTATCATGACTCAGTACTAGTACCCCTTGCAGACAGTATAGACATGTTATCATGACTCAGTACTAGTACCCCTTGCAGACAGTATAGACATGTTATCATGACTCAGTACTAGTACCCCTTGCAGACAGTATAGACATGTTATCATGACTCAGTACTGGTACCCCTTGCAGACAGTATAGACATGTTATCATGACTCAGTACTGGTACCCCTTGCAGACAGTATAGACATGTTATCATGACTCAGTACTAGTACCCCTTGCAGACAGTATAGACATGTTATCATGACTCAGTACTAGTACCCCTTGCAGACAGTATAGACATGTTATCATGACTCAGTACTAGTACCCCTTGCAGACAGTATAGACATGTTATCATGACTCAGTACTGGTACCCCTTGCAGACAGTATAGACATGTTATCATGACTCAGTACTAGTACCCCTTGCAGACAGTATAGACATGTTATCATGACTCAGTACTGGTACCCCTTGCAGACAGTATAGACATGTTATCATGACTCAGTACTAGTACCCTTGCAGACAGTATAGACATGTTATCATGACTCAGTACTGGTACCCCTTGCAGACAGTATAGACATGTTATCATGACTCAGTACTGGTACCCCTTGCAGACAGTATAGACATGTTATCATGACTCAGTACTGGTACCCCTTGCAGACAGTATAGACATGTTATCATGACTCAGTACTGGTACCCCTTGCAGACAGTATAGACATGTTATCATGACTCAGTACTGGTACCCCTTGCAGACAGTATAGACATGTTATCATGACTCAGTACTGGTACCCCTTGCAGACAGTATAGACATGTTATCATGACTCAGTACTAGTACCCCTTGCAGACAGTATAGACATGTTATCATGACTCAGTACTGGTACCCCTTGCAGACAGTATAGACATGTTATCATGACTCAGTACTAGTACCCCTTGCAGACAGTATAGACATGTTATCATGACTCAGTACTGGTACCCTTGCAGACAGTATAGACATGTTATCATGACTCAGTACTAGTACCCCTTGCAGACAGTATAGACATGTTATCATGACTCAGTACTGGTACCCCTTGCAGACAGTATAGACATGTTATCATGACTCAGTACTGGTACCCCTTGCAGACAGTATAGACATGTTATCATGACTCAGTACTGGTACCCCTTGCAGACAGTATAGACATGTTATCATGACTCAGTACTGGTACCCCTTGCAGACAGTATAGACATGTTATCATGACTCAGTACTGGTACCCCTTGCAGACAGTATAGACATGTTATCATGACTCAGTACTGGTACCCCTTGCAGACAGTATAGACATGTTATCATGACTCAGTACTGGTACCCCTTGCAGACAGTATAGACATGTTATCATGACTCAGTACTGGTACCCCTTGCAGACAGTATAGACATGTTATCATGACTCAGTACTGCTACCCCTTGCAGACAGTATAGACATGTTATCATGACTCAGTACTGGTACCCCTTGCAGACAGTATAGACATGTTATCATGACTCAGTACTGGTACCCCTTGCAGACAGTATAGACATGTTATCATGACTCAGTACTGGTACCCCTTGCAGACAGTATAGACATGTTATCATGACTCAGTACTGGTACCCCTTGCAGACAGTATAGACATGTTATCATGACTCAGTACTGGTACCCCTTGCAGACAGTATAGACATGTTATCATGACTCAGTACTGGTACCCCTTGCAGACAGTATAGACATGTTATCATGACTCAGTACTGGTACCCTTGCAGACAGTATAGACATGTTATCATGACTCAGTACTGGTACCCCTTGCAGACAGTAGAGACATGTTATCATGACTCAGTACTGGTACCCCTTGCAGACAGTATAGACATGTTATCATGACTCAGTACTGGTACCCCTTGCAGACAGTATAGACATGTTATCATGACTCAGTACTGGTACCCTTGCAGACAGTATAGACATGTTATCATGACTCAGTACTGGTACCCCTTGCAGACAGTATAGACATGTTATCATGACTCAGTACTGGTACCCTTGCAGACAGTATAGACATGTTATCATGACTCAGTACTGGTACCCCTTGCAGACAGTATAGACATGTTATCATGACTCAGTACTGGTACCCCTTGCAGACAGTATAGACATGTTATCATGACTCAGTACTGGTACCCCTTGCAGACAGTATAGACATGTTATCATGACTCAGTACTGGTACCCCTTGCAGACAGTATAGACATGTTATCATGACTCAGTACTGGTACCCTTGCAGACAGTATAGACATGTTATCATGACTCAGTACTGGTACCCCTTGCAGACAGTATAGACATGTTATCATGACTCAGTACTGGTACCCCTTGCAGACAGTATAGACATGTTATCATGACTCAGTACTGGTACCCCTTGCAGACAGTATAGACATGTTATCATGACTCAGTACTGGTACCCCTTGCAGACAGTATAGACATGTTATCATGACTCAGTACTAGTACCCCTTGCAGACAGTATAGACATGTTATCATGACTCAGTACTGGTACCCCTTGCAGACAGTATAGACATGTTATCATGACTCAGTACTGGTACCCCTTGCAGACAGTATAGACATGTTATCATGACTCAGTACTGGTACCCCTTGCAGACAGTATAGACATGTTATCATGACTCAGTACTGGTACCCCTTGCAGACAGTATAGACATGTTATCATGACTCAGTACTGGTACCCCTTGCAGACAGTATAGACATGTTATCATGACTCAGTACTGGTACCCCTTGCAGACAGTATAGACATGTTATCATGACTCAGTACTGGTACCCCTTGCAGACAGTATAGACATGTTATCATGACTCAGTACTGGTACCCTTGCAGACAGTATAGACATGTTATCATGACTCAGTACTGGTACCCTTGCAGACAGTATAGACATGTTATCATGACTCAGTACTGGTACCCCTTGCAGACAGTATAGACATGTTATCATGACTCAGTACTGGTACCCCTTGCAGACAGTATAGACATGTTATCATGACTCAGTACTGGTACCCCTTGCAGACAGTATAGACATGTTATCATGACTCAGTACTGGTACCCCTTGCAGACAGTATAGACATGTTATCATGACTCAGTACTGGTACCCTTGCAGACAGTATAGACATGTTATCATGACTCAGTACTGGTACCCCTTGCAGACAGTATAGACATGTTATCATGACTCAGTACTGGTACCCCTTGCAGACAGTATAGACATGTTATCATGACTCAGTACTGGTACCCCTTGCAGACAGTATAGACATGTTATCATGACTCAGTACTGGTACCCCTTGCAGACAGTATAGACATGTTATCATGACTCAGTACTGGTACCCTTGCAGACAGTATAGACATGTTATCATGACTCAGTACTAGTACCCCTTGCAGACAGTATAGACATGTTATCATGACTCAGTACTGGTACCCCTTGCAGACAGTATAGACATGTTATCATGACTCAGTACTAGTACCCCTTGCAGACAGTATAGACATGTTATCATGACTCAGTACTGGTACCCCTTGCAGACAGTATAGACATGTTATCATGACTCAGTACTAGTACCCCTTGCAGACAGTATAGACATGTTATCATGACTCAGTACTAGTACCCCTTGCAGACAGTATAGACATGTTATCATGACTCAGTACTAGTACCCCTTGCAGACAGTATAGACATGTTATCATGACTCAGTACTAGTACCCCTTGCAGACAGTATAGACATGTTATCATGACTCAGTACTAGTACCCCTTGCAGACAGTATAGACATGTTATCATGACTCAGTACTAGTACCCCTTGCAGACAGTATAGACATGTTATCATGACTCAGTACTAGTACCCCTTGCAGACAGTATAGACATGTTATCATGACTCAGTACTGGTACCCCTTGCAGACAGTATAGACATGTTATCATGACTCAGTACTGGTACCCCTTGCAGACAGTATAGACATGTTATCATGACTCAGTACTGGTACCCCTTGCAGACAGTATAGACATGTTATCATGACTCAGTACTGGTACCCCTTGCAGACAGTATAGACATGTTATCATGACTCAGTACTGGTACCCCTTGCAGACAGTATAGACATGTTATCATGACTCAGTACTGGTACCCCTTGCAGACAGTAGAGACATGTTATCATGACTCAGTACTGGTACCCCTTGCAGACAGTATAGACATGTTATCATGACTCAGTACTAGTACCCCTTGCAGACAGTATAGACATGTTATCATGACTCAGTACTAGTACCCCTTGCAGACAGTATAGACATGTTATCATGACTCAGTACTAGTACCCCTTGCAGACAGTATAGACATGTTATCATGACTCAGTACTAGTACCCCTTGCAGACAGTATAGACATGTTATCATGACTCAGTACTAGTACCCTTGCAGACAGTATAGACATGTTATCATGACTCAGTACTAGTACCCCTTGCAGACAGTATAGACATGTTATCATGACTCAGTACTAGTACCCCTTGCAGACAGTATAGACATGTTATCATGACTCAGTACTGGTACCCCTTGCAGACAGTATAGACATGTTATCATGACTCAGTACTGGTACCCCTTGCAGACAGTATAGACATGTTATCATGACTCAGTACTGGTACCCCTTGCAGACAGTATAGACATGTTATCATGACTCAGTACTGGTACCCCTTGCAGACAGTATAGACATGTTATCATGACTCAGTACTAGTACCCCTTGCAGACAGTAGAGACATGTTATCATGACTCAGTACTGGTACCCCTTGCAGACAGTAGAGACATGTTATCATGACTCAGTACTGGTACCCCTTGCAGACAGTATAGACATGTTATCATGACTCAGTACTGGTACCCCTTGCAGACAGTATAGACATGTTATCATGACTCAGTACTGGTACCCCTTGCAGACAGTATAGACATGTTATCATGACTCAGTACTGGTACCCCTTGCAGACAGTATAGACATGTTATCATGACTCAGTACTGGTACCCCTTGCAGACAGTATAGACATGTTATCATGACTCAGTACTGGTACCCCTTGCAGACAGTATAGACATGTTATCATGACTCAGTACTAGTACCCCTTGCAGACAGTATAGACATGTTATCATGACTCAGTACTGGTACCCCTTGCAGACAGTATAGACATGTTATCATGACTCAGTACTAGTACCCCTTGCAGACAGTATAGACATGTTATCATGACTCAGTACTGGTACCCCTTGCAGACAGTATAGACATGTTATCATGACTCAGTACTAGTACCCCTTGCAGACAGTATAGACATGTTATCATGACTCAGTACTGGTACCCCTTGCAGACAGTATAGACATGTTATCATGACTCAGTACTGGTACCCCTTGCAGACAGTATAGACATGTTATCATGACTCAGTACTGGTACCCCTTGCAGACAGTATAGACATGTTATCATGACTCAGTACTGGTACCCCTTGCAGACAGTATAGACATGTTATCATGACTCAGTACTGGTACCCCTTGCAGACAGTATAGACATGTTATCATGACTCAGTACTGGTACCCCTTGCAGACAGTATAGACATGTTATCATGACTCAGTACTGGTACCCCTTGCAGACAGTATAGACATGTTATCATGACTCAGTACTGGTACCCCTTGCAGACAGTATAGACATGTTATCATGACTCAGTACTGGTACCCCTTGCAGACAGTATAGACATGTTATCATGACTCAGTACTGGTACCCTTGCAGACAGTATAGACATGTTATCATGACTCAGTACTGGTACCCCTTGCAGACAGTATAGACATGTTATCATGACTCAGTACTGGTACCCTTGCAGACAGTATAGACATGTTATCATGACTCAGTACTGGTACTCCTTGCAGACAGTATAGACATGTTATCATGACTCAGTACTGGTACCCTTGCAGACAGTATAGACATGTTATCATGACTCAGTACTGGTACCCCTTGCAGACAGTATAGACATGTTATCATGACTCAGTACTGGTACCCCTTGCAGACAGTATAGACATGTTATCATGACTCAGTACTGGTACCCCTTGCAGACAGTATAGACATGTTATCATGACTCAGTACTGGTACCCCTTGCAGACAGTATAGACATGTTATCATGACTCAGTACTAGTACCCCTTGCAGACAGTATAGACATGTTATCATGACTCAGTACTGGTACCCCTTGCAGACAGTATAGACATGTTATCATGACTCAGTACTGGTACCCCTTGCAGACAGTATAGACATGTTATCATGACTCAGTACTAGTACCCCTTGCAGACAGTATAGACATGTTATCATGACTCAGTACTAGTACCCCTTGCAGACAGTATAGACATGTTATCATGACTCAGTACTAGTACCCCTTGCAGACAGTATAGACATGTTATCATGACTCAGTACTAGTACCCCTTGCAGACAGTATAGACATGTTATAATGACTCAGTACTAGTACCCCTTGCAGACAGTATAGACATGTTATCATGACTCAGTACTGGTACCCTTGCAGACAGTATAGACATGTTATCATGACTCAGTACTAGTACCCCTTGCAGACAGTATAGACATGTTATCATGACTCAGTACTGGTACCCCTTGCAGACAGTATAGACATGTTATCATGACTCAGTACTGGTACCCTTGCAGACAGTATAGACATGTTATCATGACTCAGTACTGGTACCCCTTGCAGACAGTATAGACATGTTATCATGACTCAGTACTAGTACCCCTTGCAGACAGTATAGACATGTTATCATGACTCAGTACTAGTACCCCTTGCAGACAGTATAGACATGTTATCATGACTCAGTACTGGTACCCCTTGCAGACAGTATAGACATGTTATCATGACTCAGTACTAGTACCCCTTGCAGACAGTAGAGACATGTTATCATGACTCAGTACTAGTACCCCTTGCAGACAGTATAGACATGTTATCATGACTCAGTACTAGTACCCCTTGCAGACAGTATAGACATGTTATCATGACTCAGTACTAGTACCCCTTGCAGACAGTATAGACATGTTATCATGACTCAGTACTAGTACCCCTTGCAGACAGTATAGACATGTTATCATGACTCAGTACTAGTACCCCTTGCAGACAGTAGAGACATGTTATCATGACTCAGTACTAGTACCCCTTGCAGACAGTATAGACATGTTATCATGACTCAGTACTAGTACCCCTTGCAGACAGTAGAGACATGTTATCATGACTCAGTACTAGTACCCCTTGCAGACAGTATAGACATGTTATCATGACTCAGTACTAGTACCCCTTGCAGACAGTAGAGACATGTTATCATGACTCAGTACTAGTACCCCTTGCAGACAGTATAGACATGTTATCATGACTCAGTACTGGTACTCCTTGCAGACAGTATAGACATGTTATCATGACTCAGTACTGGTACCCCTTGCAGACAGTATAGACATGTTATCATGACTCAGTACTAGTACCCCTTGCAGACAGTATAGACATGTTATCATGACTCAGTACTGGTACCCCTTGCAGACAGTATAGACATGTTATCATGACTCAGTACTGGTACCCCTTGCAGACAGTATAGACATGTTATCATGACTCAGTACTAGTACCCCTTGCAGACAGTATAGACATGTTATCATGACTCAGTACTAGTACCCCTTGCAGACAGTATAGACATGTTATCATGACTCAGTACTGGTACCCCTTGCAGACAGTATAGACATGTTATCATGACTCAGTACTGGTACCCCTTGCAGACAGTATAGACATGTTATCATGACTCAGTACTGGTACCCCTTGCAGACAGTATAGACATGTTATAATGACTCAGTACTAGTGTTATTTCTCTCCTGTCTTTATCTCTGTATTGAGGGGAAGGACCTGTATGTATTTTACACCTGTTGATTACAAAGCAGGTGACAAGTTACATTGTATTTGACTTAATAAAGGCTTTTTAACTGCAGCTACTTGGTCAGAGTGTCTTGGTATATTTCAGACGGTCTGTATCTGTATCTTACATGTTTAGCCTCCTATCTTTACATCACGTCACATGTTATTTGTCACGTAAACATGGTTAGCAGATGTCAATGTCAATGCGAGTGTAGCGAAATGCTTGTAAAAAAATATACAAAAATATAACAATGTAAGAAATTATACATTAAAAAAAACAAAATACTGCACAGTTTCCTAAGGACCTGAAGCGAGGCGACCATGTCTGTCGGCGTCATCTGATTATCAATGCTGACGTTATGCTGTATGATGTCTGGGATGTGAATCTCATTTAGTTTTTTCTTCTTTTTTGCCCGGGCAGGGAGAGGGGATGACATCTGGACCCAGAGGATCACGAGGGCCAAAGGTAGAAAAACAACTCCTATGGTGGGGGAACAGGGCCAAAAACAGGCTGGCAGCCCCCCATGGTGGAGGAACAGGGCCAAAACAGACAGGCAGCCCCCCATGGTGGGGGAAGAGGGCCAAAACAGACAGGCAGCCCCCCATGGTGGGGGAACAGGGCCAAAAACAGGCTGGCAGCCCCCCATGATGGAGGAACAGGGCCAAAACAGGCTGGCAGCCCCCCATGGTGGAGGAACAGGGCCAAAACAGACTGGCAGCCCCCCATGGTGGGGGGACAGGGCCAAAAAACAGGCCCCCCATGGTGGAGGAACAGGGCCAAAACAGACAGGCAGCCCCCATGGTGGAGGAACAGGGCCAAAACAGACAGGCAGCCCCCATGGTGGAGGAACAGGGCCAAAACAGGCTGGCAGCCCCACATGGTGGGGGAAGAGGGCCAAAACAGACAGGCAGCCCCCCATGGTGGGGGGACAGGGCCAAAACAGGCTGTTCCCCCATGGTGGAGGAACAGGGCCAAAACAGACAGGCAGCCCCCCATGGTGGGGGAACAGGGCCAAAACAGGCTGTTCCCCCATGGTGGAGGAACAGGGCCAAAACAGACAGGCAGCCCCCCATGGTGGGGGAACAGGGCCAAAACAGGCTGGCAGCCCCCCATGGTGGGGGAAGAGGGCCAAAACAGACAGGCAGCCCCCCATGGTGGGGGGACAGGGCCAAAACAGGCTGTTCCCCCATGGTGGAGGAACAGGGCCAAAACAGACAGGCAGCCCCCCATGGTGGGGGAACAGGGCCAAAACAGGCTGGCAGCCCCCCATGGTGGGGGAACAGGGCCAAAACAGGCTGTTCCCCCCATGGTGGAGGAAGAGGGCCAAAACAGACAGGCAGCCCCCCATGGTGGGGGAACAGGGCCAAAACAGGCTGTTCCCCCATGGTGGAGGAACAGGGCCAAAACAGACTGGCAGACCCCCATGGTGGAGGGAGGGCCAAAACAGCACAGTCCCCCATGGTGGGGGGACAGGGCAAAACAAACAGGCTGTTCCCCATGGTGGAGGAACAGGGCCAAAACAGACTGGCAGCCCCCCATGGTGGGGATGACAGTTCTTCTAAAAACAGGCTGGCAGCTTCCCCATGGTGTAGGGGAAGTCTGAGGGGCATTCAAAACACAGGATGTCCCCCATGGTGGGGGACAACAACAGGCTGTTCCCCCATGGTGGAGGAACAGGGCCAAAACAGACATGGCAGTTCCCCCATGGTGGGGGAACAGGGACAAAACAGACAGGCAGCCCTCCATGGTGGGGGAAGAGGGACAAAACAGACAGGCAGCCCTCCATGGTGGGGGAAGAGGGACAAAACAGACAGGCAGCCCCCATCTTGGGGGAACAGGGACAAAACAGACAGGCAGACCACCCAGGGTTAGCACAATCTGACTTTTTATTCTCTAGCTAGAGTCATCATAATATTTCCTCTGGCTATGCTTCCACATTAGAAAACATCTGAAGGATGACTAGTTCTTCTTTAACAGTCTCACATCAACCCAGTTCATCCACTTCTCTCTGCAGTTACTGTAGTGTAAGTCTGTCAGGTGGCATTTATAATTCACGGATGTCAAGGATCTGAAACACAGGTCCTGTTACAGCCAGGGAACTCTCCTTTTATTGAGCTGGGTCCCAAATGGTTCCCCCCCTTCCCTTTAACAGTCATCAAATGAGTTCCCTGTTCCCCCTCTCTTCCCTTTAACAGTCATCAAAATGAGTTCCCTGTTCCCCCTCTCTTCCCTTTAACAGTCATCAAAATGAGTTCCCTGTTCCCCCCTCTTCCCTTTAACAGTCATCAAAATGAGTTCCCTGTTCCCCCTCTCTTCCCTTTAACAGTCATCATAATGAGTTCCCTGTTCTCCCCCTCTCTTCCCTTTAACAGTCATCATAATGAGTTCCCTGTTCCCCCTCTCTTCCCTTTAACAGTCATCAAAATGAGTTCCCTGTTCCCCTCTCTTCCCTTTAACAGTCATCAAAATGAGTTCCCTGTTAACAGTCATCAAATGAGTTCTGTTCCCCCTCTCTTCCCTTTAACAGTCATCAAAATGAGTTCCCTGTTCCCCAGTCCAAAATGAGTTCCCTGTTCCCCCTCTCTTCCCTTTAACAGTCATCAAAATGAGTTCCCTGTTCCCCCTCTCTTCCCTTTAACAGTCATCAAAATGAGTTCCCTGTTCCCCCCTCTTCCCTTTAACAGTCATCAAAATGAGTTCCCTGTTCCCCCTCTCTTCCCTTTAACAGTCATCAAAATGAGTTCCCTGTTCCCCCTCTCTTCCCTTTAACAGTCATCAAAATGAGTTCCCTGTTCCCCCTCTCTTCCCTTTAACAGTCATCAAAATGAGTTCCCTGTTCCCCCTCTCTTCCCTTTAACAGTCATCATAATGAGTTCCCTGTTCCCCCTCTCTTCCCTTTAACAGTCATCATAATGAGTTCCCTGTTCCCCCTCTCTTCCCTTTAACAGTCATCATAATGAGTTCCCTGTTCTCCCCTCTCTTCCTTTAACAGTCATCATAATGAGTTCCCTGTTCCCCCCTCTTCCCTTTAACAGTCATCAAAATGAGTTCCCTGTTCCCCCTCTCTTCCCTTTAACAGTCATCAAAATGAGTTCCCTGTTCCCCCTCTCTTCCCTTTAACAGTCATCAAAATGAGTTCCCTGTTCCCCCTCTTCTTCCCTTTAACAGTCATCTGAGTTCCCTGTTCCCCCTCTCTTCCCTTTAACAGTCATCAAAATGAGTTCCCTGTTCCCCCTCTCTTCCCTTTAACAGTCATCAAATGAGTTCCCTGTTCCCCCTCTCTTCCCTTTAACAGTCATCAAAATGAGTTCCTGTTCCCCCTCTCTTCCCTTTAACAGTCATCAAAATGAGTTCCCTGTTCCCCCTCTCTTCCCTTTAACAGTCATCAAAATGAGTTCCCTGTTCCCCCTCTCTTCCCTTTAACAGTCATCAAATGAGTTCCCTGTTCCCCCTCTCTTCCCTTTAACAGTCATCAAAATGAGTTCCTGTTCTCCCCTCTCTTCCCTTTAACAGTCATCAAAATGAGTTCCCTGTTCCCCCCTCTTCCCTTTAACAGTCATCATAATGAGTTCCCTGTTCTCCCCTCTCTTCCCTTTAACAGTCATCAAATGAGTTCCCTGTTCCCCCTCTCTTCCCTTTAACAGTCATCATAATGAGTTCCCTGTTCCCCCTCTCTTCCCTTTAACAGTCATCAAAATGAGTTCCCTGTTCCCCCTCTCTTCCCTTTAACAGTCATCAAAATGAGTTCCCTGTTCTCCCCTCTCTTCCCTTTAACAGTCATCAAAATGAGTTCCCTGTTCCCCCTCTCTTCCCTTTAACAGTCATCAAAATGAGTTCCCTGTTCCCCCTCTCTTCCCTTTAACAGTCATCAAAATGAGTTCCCTGTTCCCCCCTCTCTTCCCTTTAACAGTCATCAAAATGAGTTCCCTGTTCCCCCCTCTCTTCCCTTTAACAGTCATCAAAATGAGTTCCCTGTTCCCCCTCTCTTCCCTTTAACAGTCATCAAAATGAGTTCCCTGTTCTCCCCTCTCTTCCCTTTAACAGTCATCAAAATGAGTTCCCTGTTCCCCCTCTCTTCCCTTTAACAGTCATCAAAATGAGTTCCCTGTTCCCCCTCTCTTCCCTTTAACAGTCATCAAAATGAGTTCCCTGTTCCCCCTCTCTTCCCTTTAACAGTCATCAAAATGAGTTCCCTGTTCCCCCTCTCTTCCCTTTAACAGTCATCAAAATGAGTTCCCTGTTCCCCCTCTCTTCCCTTTAACAGTCATCAAAATGAGTTCCCTGTTCCCCCTCTCTTCCCTTTAACAGTCATCAAAATGAGTTCCCTGTTCCCCCTCTCTTCCCTTTAACAGTCATCAAAATGAGTTCCCTGTTCCCCCTCTTCCCTTTAACAGTCATCAAAATGAGTTCCCTGTTCCCCCTCTCTTCCCTTTAACAGTCATCAAAATGAGTTCCCTGTTCCCCCTCTCTTCCCTTTAACAGTCATCAAAATGAGTTCCCTGTTCCCCCTCTCTTCCCTTTAACAGTCATCAAAATGAGTTCCCTGTTCCCCCTCTCTTCCCTTTAACAGTCATCAAAATGAGTTCCCTGTTTCCCCTCTCTTCCCTTTAACAGTCATCAAAATGAGTTCCCTGTTCCCCCTCTCTTCCCTTTAACAGTCATCAAAATGAGTTCCCTGTTCCCCCTCTCTTCCCTTTAACAGTCATCAAAATGAGTTCCCTGTTCCCCCTCTCTTCCCTTTAACAGTCATCAAAATGAGTTCCCTGTTCCCCCTCTCTTCCCTTTAACAGTCATCAAAATGAGTTCCCTGTTTCCCCTCTCTTCCCTTTAACAGTCATCAAAATGAGTTCCCTGTTCCCCCTCTCTTCCCTTTAACAGTTCCCTGTTCCCCCTCTCTTCCCTTTAACAGTCATCAAAATGAGTTCCCTGTTCCCCCTCTCTTCCCTTTAACAGTCATCAAAATGAGTTCCCTGTTCCCCCTCTCTTCCCTTTAACAGTCATCAAAATGAGTTCCCTGTTCCCCCTCTCTTCCCTTTAACAGTCATCAAAATGAGTTCCCTGTTCCCCCCTCTCTTCCCTTTAACAGTCATCAAAATGAGTTCCCTGTTCCCCCTCTCTTCCCTTTAACAGTCATCAAAATGAGTTCCCTGTTCCCCCTCTCTTCCCTTTAACAGTCATCAAAATGAGTTCCCTGTTCCCCCTCTCTTCCCTTTAACAGTCATCAAAATGAGTTCCCTGTTCCCCCCTCTCTTCCCTTTAACAGTCATCAAAATGAGTTCCCTGTTCCCCCCTCTCTTCCCTTTAACAGTCATCAAAATGAGTTCCCTGTTCCCCCTCTCTTCCCTTTAACAGTCATCAAAATGAGTTAACAGTCCTGTTCCCCCTCTCTTCCCTTTAACAGTCATCAAAATGAGTTCCCTGTTCCCCCTCTCTTCCCTTTAACAGTCATCAAAATGAGTTCCCTGTTCCCCCTCTCTTCCCTTTAACAGTCATCAAAATGAGTTCCCTGTTCCCCCCTCTCTTCCCTTTAACAGTCATCAAAATGAGTTCCCTGTTCCCCTTTAACAGTCTCAAAATGAGTTCCCTGTTTCTCCCTTTAACAGTCATCAAAATGAGTTCCCTGTTCCCCCTCTCTTCCCTTTAACAGTCATCAAAATGAGTTCCCTGTTCCCCCTCTCTTCCCTTTAACAGTCATCAAAATGAGTTCCCTGTTCCCCCTCTCTTCCCTTTAACAGTCATCAAAATGAGTTCCCTGTTCCCCCTCTCTTCCCTTTAACAGTCATCAAAATGAGTTCCCTGTTCCCCCCTCTCTTCCCTTTAACAGTCATCAAAATGAGTTCCCTGTTCCCCCTCTCTTCCCTTTAACAGTCATCAAAATGAGTTCCCTGTTCCCCCTCTCTTCCCTTTAACAGTCATCAAAATGAGTTCCCTGTTCCCCCTCTCTTCCCTTTAACAGTCATCAAAATGAGTTCCCTGTTCCCCCTCTCTCCTTTAACAGTCATCAAAATGAGTTCCCTGTTCTCCCCTCTCTTCCCTTTAACAGTCATCAAAATGAGTTCCCTGTTCCCCCTCTCTTCCCTTTAACAGTCATCAAAATGAGTTCCCTGTTCCCCCTCTCTTCCCTTTAACAGTCATCAAAATGAGTTCCCTGTTCCCCCTCTCTTCCCTTTAACAGTCATCAAAATGAGTTCCCTGTTCCCCCTCTCTTCCCTTTAACAGTCATCAAAATGAGTTCCCTGTTCCCCCTCTCTTCCCTTTAACAGTCATCAAAATGAGTTCCCTGTTCCCCCTCTCTTCCCTTTAACAGTCATCAAAATGAGTTCCCTGTTCCCCCTCTCCCTGTTCCCCCCTCTTCCCTTTAACAGTCATCAAAATGAGTTCCCTGTTCCCCCTCTCTTCCCTTTAACAGTCATCAAAATGAGTTCCCTGTTCCCCCTCTCTTCCCTTTAACAGTCATCAAAATGAGTTCCCTGTTCCCCCTCTCTTCCCTTTAACAGTCATCAAAATGAGTTCCCTGTTCCCCCTCTCTTCCCTTTAACAGTCATCAAAATGAGTTCCCTGTTCCCCCTCTCTTCCCTTTAACAGTCATCAAAATGAGTTCCCTGTTTCCCCTCTCTTCCCTTTAACAGTCATCAAAATGAGTTCCCTGTTCCCCCTCTCTTCCCTTTAACAGTCATCAAAATGAGTTCCCTGTTCCCCCTCTCTTCCCTTTAACAGTCATCAAAATGAGTTCCCTGTTCCCCCTCTCTTCCCTTTAACAGTCATCAAAATGAGTTCCCTGTTCCCCCTCTCTTCCCTTTAACAGTCATCAAAATGAGTTCCCTGTTCCCCCTCTCTTCCCTTTAACAGTCATCAAAATGAGTTCCCTGTTCCCCCTCTCTTCCCTTTAACACAGTCATCAAAATGAGTTCCCTGTTCCCCCTCTCTTCCCTTTAACAGTCATCAAAATGAGTTCCCTGTTCCCCCTCTCTTCCCTTTAACAGTCATCAAAATGAGTTCAAAATGAGTTCCCTGTTCCCCCTCTCTTCCCTTTAACAGTCATCAAAATGAGTTCCCTGTTCCCCCTCTCTTCCCTTTAACAGTCATCAAAATGAGTTCCCTGTTCCCCCTCTCTTCCCTTTAACAGTCATCAAAATGAGTTCCCTGTTCCCCCTCTCTTCCCTTTAACAGTCATCAAAATGAGTTCCCTGTTCCCCCTCTCTTCCCTTTAACAGTCATCAAAATGAGTTCCCTGTTCCCCCTCTCTTCCCTTTAACAGTCATCAAAATGAGTTCCCTGAGTTCCCTGTTCCCCCTCTCTTCCCTTTAACAGTCATCAAAATGAGTTCCCTGTTCCCCCTCTCTTCCTTTAACAGTCATCAAAATGAGTTCCCTGTTCCCCCTCTCTTCCCTTTAACAGTCATCAAAATGAGTTCCCTGTTCCCCCTCTCTTCCCTTTAACAGTCATCAAAATGAGTTCCCTGTTCCCCTTTAACAGTCTCTTCCCTTTAACAGTCATCAAAATGAGTTCCCTGTTCCCCCTCTCTTCCCTTTAACAGTCATCAAAATGTTCCCTGTTAACAGTCATCTGAGTTCCCTGTTCCCCCTCTCTTCCCCCTCTCTTCCCTTTAACAGTCATCAAAATGAGTTCCCTGTTCCCCCTCTCTTCCCTTTAACAGTCATCAAAATGAGTTCCCTGTTCCCCCTCTCTTCCCTTTAACAGTCATCAAAATGAGTTCCCTGTTCCCCCTCTCTTCCCTTTAACAGTCATCAAAATGAGTTCCCTGTTCCCCCTCTCTTCCCTTTAACAGTCATCAAAATGAGTTCCCTGTTCCCCCTCTCTTCCCTTTAACAGTCATCAAAATGAGTTCCCTGTTCCCCCTCTCTTCCCTTTAACAGTCATCAAAATGAGTTCCCTGTTCCCCCTCTCTTCCCTTTAACAGTCATCAAAATGAGTTCCCTGTTCCCCCTCTCTTCCCTTTAACAGTCATCAAAATGAGTTCCCTGTTCCCCCTCTCTTCCCTTTAACAGTCATCAAAATGAGTTCCCTGTTCCCCCTCTCTTCCCTTTAACAGTCATCAAAATGAGTTCCCTGTTCCCCCTCTCTTCCCTTTAACAGTCATCAAAATGAGTTCCCTGTTCCCCCTCTCTTCCCTTTAACAGTCATCAAAATGAGTTCCCTGTTCCCCCTCTCTTCCCTTTAACAGTCATCAAAATGAGTTCCCTGTTCCCCCTCTCTTCCCTTTAACAGTCATCAAAATGAGTTCCCTGTTCCCCCTCTCTTCCCTTTAACAGTCATCAAAATGAGTTCCCCCCTGTTCCCCCTCCCCCTCTTCCCTTTAACAGTCATCAAAATGAGTTCCCTGTTCCCCCTCTCTTCCCTTTAACAGTCATCAAAATGAGTTCCCTGTTCCCTGTTCCCTGTTCCCCCTCTCTTCCCTTTAACAGTCATCAAAATGAGTTCCCTGTTCCCCCTCTCTTCCCTTTAACAGTCATCAAAATGAGTTCCCTGTTCCCCCTCTCTTCCCTTTAACAGTCATCAAAATGAGTTCCCTGTTCCCCCTCTCTTCCCTTTAACAGTCATCAAAATGAGTTCCCTGTTCCCCCTCTCTTCCCTTTAACAGTCATCAAAATGAGTTCCCTGTTCCCCCTCTCTTCCCTTTAACAGTCATCAAAATGAGTCAATCCTCCAGAGAATCCCAAGTTCCCTGTTCCCCCTCTCTTCCCTTTAACAGTCATCAAAATGAGTTCCCTGTTCCCCCTCTCTTCCCTTTAACAGTCATCAAAAAGTTCCCTGTTCCCCCTCTCTTCCCTTTAACAGTCATCAAAATGAGTTCCCTGTTCCCCCTCTCTTCCCTTTAACAGTCATCAAAATGAGTTCCCTGTTCCCCCTCTCTTCCCTTTAACAGTCATCAAAATGAGTTCCCTGTTACCCCTCTCTTCCCTTTAACAGTCATCAAAATGAGTTCCCTGTTCCCCCTCTCTTCCTTTAACAGTCATTACAAATGAGTTCCCTGTTCCCCCTCTCTTCCCTTTAACAGTCATCAAAATGAGTTCCCTGTTCCCCCTCTCTTCCCTTTAACAGTCATCAAAAATGAGTTCCCTGTTCCCCCTCTCTTCCCTTTAACAGTCATCAAAATGAGTTCCCTGTTCCCCCTCTCTTCCCTTTAACAGTCATCAAAATGAGTTCCCTGTTCCCCCTCTCTTCCCTTTAACAGTCATCAAAATGAGTTCCCTGTTCCCCCTCTCAGACAACCCCTTCTCTTCCCTTTAACAGTCATCAAAATGAGTTCCCTGTTCCCCCTCTCTTCCCTTTAACAGTCATCAAAATGAGTTCCCTGTTAACCCCTCTCTTCCCTTTAACAGTCATCAAAATGAGTTCCCAGTTCAACCCCTCTCTTAACCTTTAACAGTCACAAAATGAGTTCTGTTTCTCTCTTCCTTTAAAGTCAATCAAAATGAGTTCCCTGTTAACCCCTCTCTTCCCTTTAACAGTCATCAAAATGAGTTCCCTGTTCCCCCTCTCTTCCCTTTAACAGTCATCAAAATGAGTTCCCTGTTCCCCCTCTCTTCCCTTTAACAGTCATCAAAATGAGTTCCCTGTTCCCCCTCTCTTCCCTTTAACAGTCATCAAAAATGAGTTCCCTGTTCCCCCTCTCTTCCCTTTAACAGTCATCAAAAGTTCCCTGTTCCCCCTCTCTTCCCAGTCATCAAAATGAGTTCCTGTTCCCCCTCTCTTCCCTTTAACAGTCATCAAAAAGTTCCCTGTTCCCCCTCTCTTCCCTTTAACAGTCATCAAATGAGTTCCCTGTTCTTCCCCTCTCTTCCCTTTAACAGTCATCAAAATGAGTTCCCTGTTCCCCCTCTCTTCCCTTTAACAGTCATCAAAATGAGTCCCCTGTTCCCCCTCTCTTCCCTTTAACAGTCATCAAATGAGTTCCCTGTTCCCCCTCTCTTCCCTTTAACAGTCATCAGAAATGAGTTACAACCCCTTCTCCTAACCTGTTTCCCCTCTCTTCCCTTTAACAGTCCTCAAAATGCAGTTCCCTGTTCTCTCCCCTCTCTTCCCTTTAACAGTCATCAAAATGAGTTCCCTGTTACCCCCTCTTCTAACCTGTAGTCTTCACAAAAGTTCCCTGTTGGACCCTCTCTTCCCTTTAACAGTCATCAAAATGAGTTCTAACCTGTTCCCCCTCTCTTCCCTTTAACAGTCATCAAAATGAGTTCCTGTTCCCCCTCTCTTCCCTTTAACAGTCATCAAAATGAGTTCTAACCTGTTCCCCCTCTCTTCCCTTTAACAGTCATCAAAATGAGTTCCCTGTTCTCCCTCTCTTCCCTTTAACAGTCATCAAAATGAGTCCCTGTTCAACCCCTCTCTTCCCTTAACAGTCATCAAAATGAGTTCTGTTGGACACCCCTCTCTTCCCTTTAACAGTCATCAAAATGAGTTCCCTGTTCTCCCCTCTCTTCCCTTTAACAGTCATCAAAATGAGTTCCCTGTTCCCCCTCTCTTCCCTTTAACAGTCATCAAAATGAGTTCCCTGTTCCCCCTCTCTTCCCTTTAACAGTCTCAAAATGAGTCCCCTGTTACAACCCCTTCTCTTCCCTTTAACAGTCATCACAAAAGTTCCCTGTTCCCCCTCTCTTCCCTTTAACAGTCATCAAAATGAGTTCCCTGTTCAACCCCCTCTCTTCCCTTTAACAGTCATCAAAAAGTTCCCTGTTGGACCCCTCTCTTCCCTTCAAACAGTCCTCAGAGAATCCCAGCAGTTCCCTGTTCCCCCTCTCTTAGTCCCTTTAACAGTCATCAAAATCCCAGCAGTTCCCTGTTCCCCCTCTCTTCCCTTTAACAGTCTTTCAAAAATGAGTTCCCCTGTTACCCCCTCTCTTCCCTTTAACAGTCATCACAAAATGAGTTCCCTGTTCCTTTCAAACCAATCCTCCAGAGAATGAGTTCCCAACCCCTCTCTCTAACCTTTAACAGTCATCAAAATGAGTTCCCTGTTACAACCTGTTCTCTCTAACCTTTCAGTCATCAAAAATCCTCCAGAGTCCCAGCAGTTACCCCTCTCTTAACCTTTAACAGTCATCAAAATGAGAGAATCCCAGCAGTTGTTCAGTCCTGTTCCCCCTCTCTTCCCTTTAACAGTCATCAAAATGAGTTCCCTGTTAACCCCCTCTCTTCCCTTTAACAGTCATCAAAATGAGTTCCCTGTTCCCCCTCTCTTCCCTTTAACAGTCATCAAAATCCTGAGTTCCCTGTTCCCCCTCTCTTCCCTTTAACCAGTCATCAAAAAAGTTCCCTGTTCCCCCTCTCTTCCTTTAACAGTCATCAGTTCCCTGTTCTCTCTCCTTTAACAGTCATCAAAAGTTCCCTGTTCCCCCTCTCTTCAAACCAATCCTCCAGAGAATCCCTGTTACCCCTCTCTTCCCTTTGGACACACCCCAAGCAGTTAGTTCCCAACCCCTTCTCTTCTAACCAGTCTTCACAAAATGAGTTCTGTTGGACCCCTCTTTCAAACCAATCCTCCAGAGAATCCCAGTTACCCCTCTCTTAACCTGTAGTCTTCACAAAATGAGTTCTGTTGTTCCCCCTCTCTTCAAACCAATCAAATGAGTTCCCTGTTCTCCCCTCTCTTCCCTCAGTCAGAATGAGTTCTCTAACCTGTTCACAAAAGTTCCCCTCTCTTCCCTTTAACAGTCATCAAAATGCAGTTCCCTTCTCTCTAACCTTTAGTCTTCACAAAACCTTTCTGTTAACAATCCTCAAAATGCAGTTACAACCCTCTTCCCCTTCTCTCTTCCCTTCTTCCAAACCAATCCTCAAAATGAGTTACCCTGTTCTCTCTAACCTTTAACAGTCATCAAAATCCTCCTGTTCCCCTCTCTTCCCTTTAACAGTCATCAAAAAATGAGTTCCCTGTTCCCCCTTTCTGTTGGACACACCCTTTAACAGTCCTCAAAATGAGTTACAACCCCTGTTCTAACCTGTAGTCTTCCCTTTAACAGTTTCAAAAAATGAGTTCCCTGTTACCCCTCTCTTCCCTTTAACAGTCATCAAAAAGTTCCCTGTTCCCCCTCTCTTCCCTTTAACAGTCATCAGAAATGCAGTTAGTCCTGTTCCCCTCTCTTCCCTTTAACAGTCCTCCAGAGAAGTCCCCTGTTACCCCCTTCTCTTAACCTGTAGTTTCCAAACAGTTCAGAGAATGCAGTTACCTGTTCCCCCTCTCTTCCCTTTAACAGTCATCAAAATGAGTTCCCTGTTAACCTGTAGTCCTGTTCCCCCTCTCTTCCCAAACAGTCATCAGAGAATGAGTTCCCTGTTCCCCCTCTCTTCCCTTTAACAGTCATCAAACCTCTGTTCCCCCTCTCTTCAAACCAATCATCCAAAGAGAAGTCCCCAGTTACCCCCTCTCTCCCTGTCAGTCTTCACAAAACCTTTCTGTTGGCGTCCCTGGTGTCAAACCAGGAGACCTCCAGAGAAAGCAGTTACAAGCCTGGTCTGGGCACAAAAGGACCTCCTGTGATACATGGCACTGGAACATTTCTCATTTGTCTCTTGTTCAGCAGTTTTATTGTCCGTTGACATTTTCACAAAAAATTCTTTGCTTTTCAAACCAATCCTCCAGAGAATCCCAGCAGTTACAACCCCTTCTCTGTAGTCTCACAAAACCTTTCTGTTAGTCTTTCAAACCAATCCTCCAGAGAATCCCAGCAGTTACAACCCCTCTCTCTAACCTAACCTGTAGTCTTCAAACCAATCCTCCAGAGAATCCCAGCAGTTACAACCCCTTCTCTCTAACCTGTAGTCTTCACAAAACCTTTCTTCTTTCAAACCAATCCTCCAGAGAATCCCAGCAGTTACAACCCCTCTCTAACCTGTAGTCTTCACAAAACCTTCTGTTACTCTCTTCAAACCAATCCTCCAGAGAAGCAGTTACAACCCCTTCTCTCTAACCAGTCTTCACAAAACCTTTCTGTTAACACAGTCTTCCAAACCAATCCTCCAGAGAATCCCAGCAGTTACAACCCCTTCTCTCTAACCTGTAGTCTTCCAAACCAATCCTCCAGAGAATCCCAGCAGTTACAACCCCTTCTCTCTAACCTGTAGTCTTCCAAACCAATCCTCCAGAGAATCCCAGCAGTTACAACCCCTTCTCTCTAACCTGTAGTCTTCCAAACCAATCCTCCAGAGAATCCCAGCAGTTACAACCCCTTCTCTCTAACCTGTAGTCTTCACAAAACCTTTCTGTTGGACACACACCTCTTTCAAACCAATCCTCCAGAGAATCCCAGCAGTTACAACCCCATCTCTCTAACCTGTAGTCTTTCAAACCAATCCTCCAGAGAATCCCAGCAGTTACAACCCCATCTCTCTAACCTGTAGTCTTCACAAAACCTTTCTGTTGGACACACACCTCTTTCAAACCAATCCTCCAGAGAATCCCAGCAGTTACAACCCCTTCTCTCTAACCTGTAGTCTTCCAAACCAATCCTCCAGAGAATCCCAGCAGTTACAACCCCTTCTCTCTAACCTGTAGTCTTCCAAACCAATCCTCCAGAGAATCCCAGCAGTTACAACCCCTTCTCTCTAACCTGTAGTCTTCCAAACCAATCCTCCAGAGAATCCCAGCAGTTACAACCCCATCTCTCTAACCTGTAGTCTTCCAAACCAATCCTCCAGAGAATCCCAGCAGTTACAACCCTTCTCTCTAACCTGTAGTCTTCACAAAACCTTTCTGTTCCAGAGAATCCTCCAGAGAATCCCAGCAGTTACAACCCCTTCTCTCTAACCTGTAGTCTTCACAAAACCTTTCTGTTGGACACACACCTCTTTCAAACCAATCCTCCAGAGAATCCCAGCAGTTACAACCCCATCTCTCTAACCTGTAGTCTTCACAAAACCTTTCTGTTGGACACACACCTCTTTCAAACCAATCCTCCAGAGAATCCCAGCAGTTACAACCCCATCTCTCTAACCTGTAGTCTTCACAAAACCTTTCTGTTGGACACACACCTCTTTCAAACCAATCCTCCAGAGAATCCCAGCAGTTACAACCCCTTCTCTCTAACCTGTAGTCTTCACAAAACCTTTCTGTTGGACACACACCTCTTTCAAACCAATCCTCCAGAGAATCCCAGCAGTTACAACCCCATCTCTCTAACCTGTAGTCTTCACAAAACCTTTCTGTTGGACACACACCTCTTTCAAACCAATCCTCCAGAGAATCCCAGCAGTTACAACCCCATCTCTCTAACCTGTAGTCTTTCAAACCAATCCTCCAGAGAATCCCAGCAGTTACAACCCCATCTCTCTAACCTGTAGTCTTCACAAAACCTTTCTGTTGGACACACACCTCTTTCAAACCAATCCTCCAGAGAATCCCAGCAGTTACAACCCCATCTCTCTAACCTGTAGTCTTCACAAAACCTTTCTGTTGGACACACACCTCTTTCAAACCAATCCTCCAGAGAATCCCAGCAGTTACAACCCCATCTCTCTAACCTGTAGTCTTCACAAAACCTTTCTGTTGGACACACACCTCTTTCAAACCAATCCTCCAGAGAATCCCAGCAGTTACAACCCCATCTCTCTAACCTGTAGTCTTCACAAAACCTTTCTGTTGGACACACACCTCTTTCAAACCAATCCTCCAGAGAATCCCAGCAGTTACAACCCCATCTCTCTAACCTGTAGTCTTCACAAAACCTTTCTGTTGGACACACACCTCTTTCAAACCAATCCTCCAGAGAATCCCAGCAGTTACAACCCCATCTCTCTAACCTGTAGTCTTCACAAAACCTTTCTGTTGGACACACACCTCTTTCAAACCAATCCTCCAGAGAATCCCAGCAGTTACAACCCCTTCTCTCTAACCTGTAGTCTTCACAAAACCTTTCTGTTGGACACACACCTCTTCAGTTGAGTCATCAGAATGGCTTCAGCATAGACTTATATGTGATTTTATCCGGGTCAAATGAATGATACAATAAAGACTACATTCAATGAACATTAATTCCCAGATTAGATTTACACACATTGTGGACCTTCAGCATTACACACTACTTCACCATCTATCTATCCTCAGTGAGGCTGCTGCTGGTTTCAACTTCAAAAATGCCCACTTGAGTTTTGCCCTTTGGTTTACTAAATCGTGAAATTCAGAGTTGTTGGAAACCAAGGGATCAATGGAACATAGCAAAGGTTGGATGTTGAAACACAGTCCTTTACTGGAACACGGACTGAACTGCTGTCTGAAGGTGTGGTGTGGTGTTGTTGTAAACAAGCTGTGTGATGTGTTCTTATAGGGCCCCATGGGACAGAGAGGAGAGAGAGGATTTGAGGTATGTGGAAGAATATCTCCTGTCCAGACACACACACACACACATCCATCTGATCCCTGTGATATTAGAATATGGAATAGCATACAGTACATACAGTACCCTCCAGTAGTGTGCTCCTGGATGCTTAGATGAAACCTTAGTCTTCAGTATAAAGGTTGAGGATATCAAATCTGAAACAACAATTTAATTCCAATGATATTGTAGTTTATGCATTTAGAATTAATATGTCATATATTTTTGGGGTTTAGGACTGGTGTTAGTCTCATCAGGACTGGTGTTAGTCTCATCAGGACTGGTGTTAGTCTCATCAGGACTGGTGTTAGTCTCATCAGGACTGGTGTTAGTCTCATCAGGACCAGGTTAGTCTCATCAGGACTGGTGTTAGTCTCATCAGGACTGGTGTTAGTCTCATCAGGACTGGTGTTAGTCTCATCAGGACTGGTGTTAGTCTCATCAGGACTGGTGTTAGTCTCATCAGGACTGGTGTTAGTCTCATCAGGACTGGTGTTAGTCTCATCAGGACTGGTGTTAGTCTCATCAGGACTGGTGTTAGTCTCATCAGGACTGGTGTTAGTCTCATCAGGACTGGTGTTAGTCTCATCAGGACTGGTGTTAGTCTCTCAGGACAGTCTCATCAGGACTGGTGTTAGTCTCATCAGGACTGGTGTAGTCTCATCAGGACTGGTGTTAGTCTCATCAGGACTGGTGTTAGTCTCATCAGGACTGGTGTTAGTCTCAACAGGACTGGTGTTAGTCTCAACAGGACTGGTGTTAGTCTCAACAGGACTGGTGTTAGTCTCATCAGGACTGGTGTTAGTCTCATCAGGACTGGTGTTAGTCTCATCAGGACTGGTGTTAGTCTCATCAGGACTGGTGTTAGTTTCAGGACTGGTGTTAGTCTCATCAGGACTGGTGTTAGTCTCATCAGGACTGGTGTTAGTCTCATCAGGACTGGTGTTAGTCTCAACAGGACTGGTGTTAGTCTCAACAGGACTGGTGTTAGTCTCATCAGGACTGGTGTTAGTCTCATCAGGACTGGTGTTAGTCTCATCAGGACTGGGACTGTGTTGTCAGGACTGGTGTTAGTCTCATCAGGACTGGTGTTAGTCTCTCAGGATCAGGACTGGTGTTAGTCTCATCAGGACTGGTGTTAGTCTCATCAGGACTGGTGTTAGTCTCATCAGGTGTTAGTCTCATCAGGACTGGTGTTAGTCTCTCAGGACTGGTGTTAGTCTCATCAGGACTGGTGTTAGTCTCTCAGTCTCAGGACTGGTGTTAGTCTCATCAGGACTGGTGTTAGTCTCATCAGGACTGGTGTTAGTCTCATCAGGACTGGTGTTAGTCTCTCATCAGGACTGGTGTTAGTCTCATCAGGACTGGTGTTAGTCTGGTGTTAGTCATCAGGACTGGTGTTAGTCTCATCAGGACTGGTGGTCAGGACTGGTGTTAGTCTCATCAGGACTGGTGTTAGTCTCATCAGGACTGGTGGTCTCATCAGGACTGGTGTTAGTCTCATCAGGACTGGTGTTAGTCTCATCAGGACTGGTGTTAGTCTCATCAGGACTGGTGTTAGTCTCATCAGGACAGTCTCATCAGGACTGGTGTTAGTCTCATCAGGACTGGTGTTAGTCTCATCAGGACTGGTGTTAGTCTCATCAGGACTGGTGTTAGTCTCATCAGGACTGGTGTTAGTTTCAGGACTGGTGTTAGTCTCATCAGGACTGGTGTTAGTTTCAGGACTGGTGTTAGTCTCATCAGGACTGGTGTTAGTCTCAGGACTGGTGTTAGTCTCTACAGGACTGGTGTTAGTCTCATCAGGACTGGTGTTAGTCTCATCAGGACTGGTGTTAGTCTCATCAGGACTGGTGTTAGTCTCATCAGGACTGGTGTTAGTTTCAGGACTGGTGTTAGTCTCAACAGGACTGGTGTTAGTCTCATCAGGACTGGTGTTAGTCTCATCAGGACTGGTGTTAGTCTCATCAGGACTGGTGTTAGTCTCATCAGGACTGGTGTTAGTCTCATCAGGACTGGTGTTAGTCTCATCAGGACTGGTGTTAGTCTCATCAGGACTGGTGTTAGTCTCTGGTGTTAGTCTCATCAGGACTGACTGGTGTTAGTCTTCAGGACTGTGTTGTCTTCAGGACTGGTCTCTCATCAGGACTGGTGTTGGTGTTGTTAGTCTCATCAGGACAGGACTGTCTCATCAGTCTCATCAGGACTGGTGTTAGTCTCATCAGGACTGGTGTTAGTCTCATCAGGACTGGTGTTAGTCTCATCAGGACTGGTGTTAGTCTCATCAGGACTGGTGTTAGTCTCTCAGGACTGGTGTTAGTCTCATCAGGACTGGTGTTAGTCTCATCAGGACTGGTGTTAGTCTCATCAGGACTGGTGTTAGTCTCATCAGGACTGGTGTTAGTCTCATCAGGACTGGTGTTAGTTTCAGGACTGGTGTTAGTCTCATCAGGACTGGTGTTAGTCTCATCAGGACTGGTGTTAGTCTCATCAGGACTGGTGTTAGTCTCATCAGGACTGGTGTTAGTCTCATCAGGACTGGTGTTAGTCTCATCAGGACTGGTGTTAGTCTCATCAGGACTGGTGTTAGTCTCTACAGGACTGGTGTTAGTTTCAGGACTGTTGTTAGTCTCTACAGGACTGGTGTTAGTCTCATCAGGACTGGTGTTAGTCTCATCAGGACTGGTGTTAGTCTCATCAGGACTGGTGTTAGTCTCATCAGGACTGGTGTTAGTCTCATCAGGACTAGTCTCATCAGGACTGGTGTTAGTCTCTTCAGGACTGGTGTTAGTTTCAGGACTGTTGTTAGTCTCATCAGGACTGGTGTTAGTCTCTCAGGACTGGTGTTGACTGGTCTCATCAGGACTGGTGTTAGTCTCATCAGGACTGGGTGTCAGGACTGGTGTTAGTCTCATCAGGACTGGTGTTAGTCTCATCAGGACTGGTGTTAGTCTCAGGACAGTCTCATCAGGACTGGTGTTAGTCTCATCAGGACTGGTGTTAGTCTCTGGTGTTAGTCTCATCAGGACTGGTGTTAGAGGACTGGTGTTAGTTTCAGGACTGGTGTTAGTCTCAACAGGACTGGTGTTAGTCTCATCAGGACTGGTGTTAGTCTCATCAGGACTGGTGTTAGTCTCATCAGGACTGGTGTTAGTCTCAACAGGACTGGTGTTAGTCTCATCTGGTGTTAGTCTCATCGGGACTGGTGTTACTCAGGACTGTTAGTCTCTCAGGACTGGTGTTAGTCTCATCAGGACTGGTGTTAGTCTCATCAGGACAGGACTGGTGTTAGTCTCATCAGGACTGGTGTTAGTCTCATCAGGACTGGTGTTAGTCTCTCAGGACAGTCTCAGGACTGGTGTTAGTCTCTTCAGGACTCAGGACTGGTGTTAGTCTCTACAGGACTGGTGTTAGTCTTCAGGACTGGTGTTAGTCTCATCAGGACTGGTGTTAGTCATCAGGACTCAGGACTGTGTTAGTCTCTCAGGACTGGTGTTAGTCTCATCAGGACTGGTAGTTCATCAGGACTGGTGTTAGTCTCATCAGGACTGGTGTTAGTCTGGTCAGTCTCAGGACTGGTGTTAGTCTCATCAGGACTGGTGTTAGTCTCATCAGGACTGGTGTTAGTCTCATCAGGACTGGTGTTAGTCTCATCAGGACTGGTGTTAGTCTCATCAGGACTGGTGTTAGTCTCATCAGGACTGGTGTTAGTCTCATCAGGACTGGTGTTAGTCTCATCAGGAGGACTGGTGTTAGTCTCATCAGGACTGGTGTTAGTCTCATCAGGACTGGTGTTAGTCTCATCAGGACTGGTGTTAGTCTCATCAGGACTCATCAGGACTGGTGTTAGTTTCAGGACTGGTGTTAGTCTCATCAGGACTGGTGTTAGTCTCATCAGGACTGGTGTTAGTCTCATCAGGACTGGTGTTAGTCTCATCAGGACTGGTGTTAGTCTCATCAGGACTGGTGTTAGTCTCTCAGGACTGGTGTTAGTCTCATCAGGACTGGTGTTAGTCTCATCAGGACTGGTGTTAGTCTCTCAGGACTGGTGTTAGTCTCATCAGGACTGGTGTTAGTCTCATCAGGACTGGTGTTAGTCTCATCAGGACTGGTGTTAGTCTCTCAGGACTGGTGTTATCAGGACTCATCAGGACTGGTGTGTTCATCAGGACTGGTGTTAGTCTCATCAGGACTGGTGTTCAGGACTGGTGTTCTCATCAGGACTGGTGTTAGTCTCATCAGGACTGGTGTTAGTTTCAGGACTGGTGTTAGTCTCATCAGGACTGGTGTTAGTCTCATCAGGACTGGTGTTAGTCTCATCAGGACTGGTGTTAGTCTCATCAGGACTGGTGTTAGTCTCATCAGGACTGGTGTTAGTCTCATCAGGACTGGTGTTAGTCTCATCAGGACTGGTGTTAGTCTCATCAGGACTGGTGTTAGTCTCATCAGGACTGGTGTTAGTCTCATCAGGACTGGTGTTAGTCTCATCAGGACTGGTGTTAGTCTCATCAGGACTGGTGTTAGTCTCATCAGGACTGGTGTTAGTCTCATCAGGACTGGTGTTAGTCTCATCAGGACTGGTGTTAGTCTCATCAGGACTGGTGTTAGTCTCTCAGGACTGGTGTTAGTCTCATCAGGACTGGTGTTAGTCTCATCAGGACTGGTGTTAGTCTCATCAGGACTGGTGTTAGTCTCATCAGGACTGGTGTTAGTCTCATCAGGACTGGTGTTAGTCTCATCAGGACTGGTGTTAGTCTCATCAGGACTGGTGTTAGTCTCATCAGGACTGGTGTTAGTCTCATCAGGACTGGTGTTAGTCTCATCAGGACTGGTGTTAGTCTCATCAGGACTGGTGTTAGTCTCATCAGGACTGGTGACAGGACTGGTGTTAGTCTCATCAGGACTGGTGTTAGTCTCAGGACTGGTGTTGTCAT
>NW_026284310.1:0-6655 GCF_023373465.1 Oncorhynchus keta
CTTATGGCGGAGGTGTTGCTGTATATATTCAGAGCCATATCCCTGAAATGCTTAGAGAAGATGTCATGTAACATTTACAGAAGAGACAGGAAGGCTTATGGCGGAGGTGTTGCTGTATATATTCAGAGCCATATCCCTGGAATGCTTAGAGAAGATGTCATGTAACATTTACAGAAGAGACAGGAAGGCTTATGGCGGAGGTGTTGCTGTATATATTCAGAGCCATATCCCTGAATGCTTAGAGAAGATCTCATGTAACATTTATAGAAGAGACAGAAAGGCTTATGGCGGAGGTGTTGCTGTATATATTCAGAGCCATATCCCTGGAATGCTTAGAGAAGAAGTAACATTTATCTCGGAGGTGTTAACATTTATCCTGAATGAAGAAGACATGAAAGAGCTTATGGCGGAGGTGTTGCTGTATATATTCAGAGCCATATCCCTGTAATGCTTAGAGAAGATCTCATGTCAGGTGTTATTGAAGTGTTGTGGTTGCAGGTGCACATCTAAAGCCTTTTCTTTTGGGGTGTTGCTGTAGACCACCAGGTGCTAACAGTCAGTATCTAAATACTGTGGGTGAAATGCTTGGTAGTGCATGTGATGTAAACAGAGAGGTCTACTTTCTTGGGGACCTGAATATTGGCTGGTTTTCATCAAGCACCTTCTTACTGTAACCAGTGCCTGTAATCTGGTGCAGGTTATTAATCAACCCACTCAACAGGAAGCTTCCAACTGTAACCAGTGTCTGTAATCTGTCAACAGGAATCAGGTTCATCTGGTTCAATTAATCAACCACTCAACAGGAAGCTTCCAACTGTAACCAGTGTCTTACTGTACCCACAACAGGAAGCTTTCCAACTGCAGTGTCTGTAATCTGGTGCAGGTTATTAATTAACAGGAAGCCTAACTGTAACCCAACTGGTGCAGGTTATTAATCAACCCACTCAACAGGAAGCTTCTTACTGTAACCAGTGCCTGTAATCTGGTTCAGGTAATCAACCAACCAGGGTGCTTACAAACACTACAGGAACAAGATAATCCACATGTTGTTTGTGTCGAACTGCTTTGCTTTATCACATGTTTACTAACACTGTCGAACATTGTTATGAAGCTGTATCCATACCCTTTGGGTGTCACAATGTGTATTATATATATAACCCTAACCCTTTATTTAACCAGGTATTTATATATATAACCCTTTATTTAACCAGGTATTTATATATATAACCCTTTATTTAACCAGGTATTTATATATAACCCTTTATTTAACCAGGTATTTATATATATAACCCTTTATTTAACCAGGTATTTATATATATATATATAACCATTTATTTAACCAGGTATTTATATATATAACCCTTTATTTAACCAGGTATTTATAAATATAACCCTTATTTAACCAGGTATTTATATATATAACCCTTTATTTAACCAGGTATTTATATATATAACCCTTTATTTAACCAGGTATTTATTATATAACCCTTTATTTAACCAGGTATTTATATATAACCCTTTTATTTAACCAGGTATTTATATATATAACCCTTTATTTAACCAGGTATTTATATATATAACCCTTTATTTAACCAGGTATTTATATATATAACCCTTTATTTAACCAGGTATTTATATATATATAACCCTTTATTTAACCAGGTATTTATATATATAACCCTTTATTTAACCAGGTATTTATATATATATAACCCTTTATTTAACCAGGTATTTATATATAACCCTTTATTTAACCAGGTATTTATATATATAACCCTTTATTTAACCAGGTATTTATATATATAACCCTTTATTTTTAACTTTCAGGTATTTATATATATAACCCTTTATTTAACCAGGTATTTATATATATAACCCTTTATTTAACCAGGTATTTATATATATAACCCTTTATTTAACCAGGTATTTATATATATATAAATCTTATTTAACCAGGTATTTATATATATAACCCTTTATTTAACCAGGTATTTATATATATATAACCCTTTATTTAACCAGGTATTTATATATATAACCCTTTATTTAACCAGGTATTTATATATATAACCCTTTTATTTAACCAGGTATTTATATATATAACCCTAACCCTTTATTTAACCAGGTATTTATATATATAACCCTAACCCTTTATTTAACCAGGTATTTATATATATAACCCTAACCCTTTATTTAACCAGGTATTTATATATATATAACCTTTATTTAACTTTCAGGTATTTATATATATATTTTATTTAACCAGGTATTTATATATATAACCCTAACCCTTTATTTAACCAGGTATTTATATATATAACCCTTTATTAACCAGGTATTTATATATATAACCCCTTTATTTAACCAGGTATTTATATATATAACCCTTTATTTAACCAGGTATTTATATATATAAACCTTTATTTAACCAGGTATTTATATATATAACCCTTTATTTAACCAGGTATTTATATATATAACCCTTTATTTAACCAGGTATTTATATATATAACCTTTATTTAACCAGGTATTTATATATATAACCCTTTATTTAACCAGGTATTTATATATATATAACCCTTTATTTAACCAGGTATTTATATATAACCCTTTATTTAACCAGGTATTTATATAACCCTTTATTTAACCAGGTATTTATATATATAACCCTTTATTTAACCAGGTATTTATATATATAACCCTTTATTTAACCAGGTATTTATATATATAACCCTTTATTTAACCAGGTATTTATATATATAACCCTTTATTTAACCAGGTATTTATATATATAACCCTTTATTTAACCAGGTATTTATATATATAACCCTTTATTTAACCAGGTATTTATATATATATAACCCTTTATTTAACCAGGTATTTATATATATAACCCTTTATTTAACCAGGTATTTATATATATATAACCCTTTATTTAACCAGGTATTTATATATATAACCCTTTATTTAACCAGGTATTTATATATATAACCCTAACCCTTTATTTAACCAGGTATTTATATATATAACCCTAACCCTTTATTTAACCAGGTATTTATATATATAACCCTTTATTTAACCAGGTATTTATATATATAACCCTTTATTTAACCAGGTATTTATATATATAACCCTTTATTTAACCAGGTATTTATATATATAACCCTTTATTTAACCAGGTATTTATATATATAACCCTTTATTTAACCAGGTATTTATATATATAACCCTTTATTTAACCAGGTATTTATATATATAACCCTTTATTTAACCAGGTAGGCTAGTTGAGAACAAGTTCTCATTTACAACTGTGACCTGTTTAAGATAAAGCAAAGCAGTTCGACACAAACAACAACAGAGTTACACATGGAATAAACAAAACATACAGTCAATAATACAGTAGAACAAGTCTATATACAGTGTGAGTGCAAATGAGGTAAGATAAGGGAGTTAAGACAATAAATAGGCCATAGTGGTGAAGTAATTACAATATAGCAATTACACACTGGAGTGGTAGAGGATGAATGTGCAAGTAGAGACACTGGGGAGCAAAGGAACAAGATGAATAAATAAATACGGTATGGGGATGAGGTAGTTGGATGGGCTATTTACAGATGGGCTATGTACAGGTGCAGTGATATGTGAGCTGCTCTGACAGCTGGTGCTTAAAGCTAGTGAGGGAGATACGAGTCTCCAGCTTCAGTGATTTTTGCTATTCGTTCCAGTCATTGGCAGCAGAGAACTGGGAGGAAAGGCGGCCAAAGGAGCAATTGGCTTTGAGAGTGACCAGTGAGATACTGTCACGCCTTGGTCAAAGTGTTTCGTGTTTTCGTTATTATTTCGTCAGGCCAGGGTGTGACATGGGTTTATTTTGTGGTATTTTAGTATTGGGGTTGTATAGGTTTGGCTGCCTGAGGCGGTTCTCAATCAGAGTCAGGTGATTCTTGTTGTCTCTGATGGGGAACCGTATTTAGGTAGCCTGGGTTTCACTGTGTATTTCGTGGGTGATTGTTCCTGTCTCTGTGTAGTTGTTTAATGGGGGTTAGTTTATGTGGGTTGTTTATGGGGGTTGTTTAATGGGGGTTGTTAAATGGGGGTTATTTAATGGGGGTTGTTTAATGGGGGTTGTTTAATGGGGGTTGTTAAATGGGGGTTATTTAATGGGGGTTGTTTAATGGGGGTTGTTTAATGGGGGTTATTTAATGGGGGTTGTTTAATGGGGGTTATTTAATGGGGGTTGTTTAATGGGGGTTATTTAATGGGGGTTGTTTAATGGGGGTTGTTTAATGGGGGTTGTTAAATGGGGGTTATTTAATGGGGGTTGTTTATGGGGGTTGTTTAATGGGGGTTATTTAATGGGGGTTGTTTAATGGGGGTTATTTAATGGGGGTTGTTTAATGGGGGTTGTTTAATGGGGGTTGTTTAATGGGGGTTGTTTAATGGGGGTTATTTAATGGGGGTTGTTTCACCTTGTCCCTCAACAGTCAGTCCAGATGATTCATTGCTTTATCTAAAGTAAGACAGTTACCACAGCATTAAGGTACAGTCTACTGTCTGGGTGGCACAGGGCATACTGCACATACCAGACCCCTGCTATAGTGATGGACAGGTGAGGAATATCCTGAATACTCTACAGCGTGAGAGCCCTCACCAGACCAGACACCTGTTATAGTGACGGAGCGGTGAGGAATATCTTTAAACAATTGAAAATGGCGGCAAGAGATTTGCTGACGTTGTCAGACTGAACAGAATGAGGAAGAGAATGTTGTCTCCTCAATGAGTCTCCTCGCCTCATCCTTTCTCACCCCTCCTCACCCCTCCCCCCTCATCCCCCTCACCCCTCCTCCCCCTCACCCCTCACCCACACTCAAACGGGACAGGTCAACATTTATGACATCATTTGGGGAAATCCCCTCCCCCCCCACCGGTCTCCAACCAAATTCGGGTCACAAACCGTCTCCGTCTGAACCCTTTGACCTTTGATCTGATTGGTTCAGAGTACAACCTGACCTCTGAAATTCCACCACTCCCAGCCCTGGTAAATTGGTTTGCAGCAGTCATAGATATTTACAGTATATTGAAATTCATCGGGCTTTCGGTGTTGGATTGCCTTGGGTTAACAAAAGCAAGCTCATGAGCTTACAAAGCAAGCTCATAAGTTACAACCGTAAATATCCACTTAGGTGTTGTGTTAGTGTAGAGGCAGCTAGCTGGGTGTTGTGTTAGTGTAGAGACAGCTAGCTCGGTGTTGTGTTAGTGTTAGTGTAGAGACAGCTAGCTAGGTGTTGTGTTAGTGTAGAGACAGCTAGCTAGGTGTTGTGTTAGTGTAGAGGCAGCTAGCTAGGTGTTGTGTTAGTGTAGAGACAGCTAGCTAGGTGTTGTGTTAGTGTAGAGACAGCTAGCTAGGTGTTGTGTTAGTGTAGAGACAGCTAGCTAGGTGTTGTGTTAGTGTAGAGACAGCTAGCTAGGTGTTGTGTTAGTGTTAGTGTAGAGGTAGCTAGCTAGGTGTTGTGTTAGTTTAGAGACAGCTAGCTAGGTGTTGTGTTAGTGTAGAGGTAGCTAGCTAGGTGTTGTGTTAGTGTAGAGACAGCTAGCTAGGTGTTGTGTTAGTGTTAGTGTAGAGGTAGCTAGCTAGGTGTTGTGTTAGTGTAGAGACAGCTAGCTAGGTGTTGTGTTAGTGTAGAGGCAGCTAGCTAGGTGTTGTGTTAGTGTAGAGACAGCTAGCTAGGTGTTGTGTTAGTGTAGAGACAGCTAGCTAGGTGTTGTGTTAGTGTAGAGACAGCTAGCTAGGTGTTGTGTTAGTGTAGAGACAGCTAGCTCAGTGTTGTGTTAGTGTAGATGCAGCTAGCTAGGTGTTGTGTTAGTGTAGAGGCAGCTAGCTCGGTGTTGTGTTAGTGTAGAGACAGCTAGCTAGGTGTTGTGTTAGTGTAGAGACAGCTAGCTCGGTGTTGTGTTAGTGTAGAGGCAGCTAGCTAGGTGTTGTGTTAGTGTAGAGACAGCTAGCTAGGTGTTGTGTTAGTGTAGAGGCAGCTAGCTAGGTGTTGTGTTAGTGTAGAGACAGCTAGCTAGGTGTTGTGTTAGTGTAGAGACAGCTAGCTAGGTGTTGTGTTAGTGTAGAGACAGCTAGCTGGGTGTTGTGTTAGTGTAGAGACAGCTAGCTAGGTGTTGTGTTAGTGTAGAGGCAGCTAGCTCGGTGTTGTGTTAGTGTTAGTGTAGAGACAGCTAGCTAGGTGTTGTGTTAGTGTAGAGGTAGCTAGCTAGGTGTTGTGTTAGTGTAGAGACAGCTAGCTAGGTGTTGTTAGTGTAGAGACAGCTAGCTAGGTGTTGTGTTAGTGTAGAGACAGCTAGCTAGGTGTTGTGTTAGTGTAGAGACAGCTAGCTAGGTGTTGTGTTAGTGTAGAGACAGCTAGCTAGGTGTTGTGTTAGTGTAGAGACAGCTAGCTAGGTGTTGTGTTAGTGTAGATGCAGCTAGCTCAGTGTTGTGTTAGTGTTAGTGTAGAGACAGCTAGCTAGGTGTTGTGTTAGTGTAGAGACAGCTAGCTCAGTGTTGTGTTAGTGTAGAGACAGCTAGCTAGGTGTTGTGTTAGTGTAGAGGCAGCTAGCTCAGTGTTGTGTTAGTGTAGAGACAGCTAGCTAGGTGTTGTGTTAGTGTAGA
>NW_026284311.1:0-45000 GCF_023373465.1 Oncorhynchus keta
CAAAGAAACTGACATAAAGCTGTGTGTGTGTGTGTGTGTGTGTGTGTGTGTGTGTGTGTGTGTGTGTGTGTGTGTGTGTGTGTGTGTGTGTGTGTGTGTGTGTGTGTGTGTGTGTGCGCGCACACATGATGGAGGATGGAGGACGGAACATGTTAATGATGGAGGAGAAGAGCATGTTAATGATGGAGGAGAGGAACATGTTAATGATGGAGGAGAGGAACATGTTAATGATGGAGGAGAGGAACATGTTAATGATGGAGGAGAGGAACATGTTAATGATGGAGGAGAGGAACATGTTAATGATGGAGGAGAGGAACATGTTAATGATGGATGAGAGGAGCATGTTAATGATGGAGGAGAGGAGCATGTTAATGATGGAGGAGAGGAGCATGTTAATGATGGATGATAGGGCATGTTAATGATGGAGGAGAGGAACATGTTAATGATGGAGGAGAGGAACATGTTAATGATGGAGGAGAGGAGCATGTTAATGATGGAGGAGAGGAACATGTTAATGATGGAGGAGAGGAACATGTTAATGATGGAGGAGAGGAACATTTTAATGATGGAGGAGAGGAACATGTTAATGATGGAGAGAGGAACATGTTAATGATGGAGGAGAGGAACATGTTAATGATGGAGGAGAGGAACATGTTAATGATGGAGGAGAGGAGCATGTTAATGATGGAGGAGAGGAACATGTTAATGATGGAGGAGAGGAGCATGTTAATGATGGAGGAGAGGAACATGTTAATGATGGAGGAGAGGAGCATGTTAATGATGGAGGAGAGGAACATGTTAATGATGGAGGAGAGGAACATGTTAATGATGGAGGAGAGGTACATGTTAATGATGGAGTAGAGGAACATGTTAATGATGGAGGAGAGGAGCATGTTAATGATGGAGTAGAGGAACATGTTAATGATGGAGGAGAGGAGCATGTTAATGATGGAGGAGAGGTACATGTTAATGATGGAGGAGAGGAACATGTTAATGATGGAGGAGAGAGCATGTTAATGATGGAGGAGAGGGCATGTTAATGATGGAGGAGAGGAACATGTTAATGATGGAGGAGAGGACATGTTAATGATGGAGGAGAGGTACATGTTAATGATGGAGGAGAGGAACATGTTAATGATGGAGGAGAGGAGCATGTTAATGATGGAGTAGAGGAACATGTTAATGATGGAGGGAACATGTTAATGATGGAGGAGAGGAATGTTAATGATGGAGGAGAGGAACGTGTTAATGATGGAGGAGAGGAACGTGTTAATGATGGAGGAGAGGAACGTGTTAATGATGGAGGAGAGGAGCATGTTAATGATGGAGGAGAGGAGCATGTTAATGATGGAGGAGAGGTACATGTTAATGATGGAGGAGAGGAGCATGTTAATGATGGAGGAGAGGAGCATGTTAATGATGGAGGAGAGTTGTGTTAATGATGGAGGAGAGGGTGTGTTAATGATGTTGAGGTACATGTTAATGATGGAGGAGAGGAACGTGTTAATGATGGAGGAGAGGAGTGTGTTAATGATGGAGGTGAGGGTTGTGTTAATGATGGAGGAGAGGAACATGTTAATGATGGAGGAGAGGAACGTGTTAATGTTGGGTTTGAGGAACATGTTAAATGAGGGATTGAAGGGCTGGGGTGTAATCCTGCAGGGTAGATTAGAAGGCTGTCATCAGAGCTTTGGGCCCTGGGAGAATCCCTCTGGAGATGTTGACCACGGCTGCAACAGACATGAAGGGGGGGGGGGTTCCGTTCACCCTTCATACCATAGGGTTCTGTTCACTCTACTCCCTTCATACCATAGGGTTCTATTCACTCTACTCCCTTCATACCATAGGGTTCTGTTCACTCTACTCCCTTCATACCATAGGGTTCTGTTCACTCTACTCCCTTCATACCATAGGGTTCTGTTCACTCTACTCCCTTCATACCATAGGGTTCTGTTCACTCTACTCCCTTCATACCATAGGGTTCTGTTCACTCTACTCCCTTCATACCATAGGGTTCTGTTCACTCTACTCCCTTCATACCATAGGGTTCTATTCACTCTACTCCTTCATACCATAGGGTTCTGTTCACTCTACTCCCTTCATTCCATAGGGTTCTGTTCACTCTACTCCCTTCATTCCATAGGGTTCTGTTCACTCTACTCCCTTCATACCATAGGGTTCTGTTCACTCTACTCCTTCATACCATAGGGTTCTGTTCACTCTACTCCCTTCATTCCATAGGGTTCTGTTCACTCTACTCCCTTCATACCATAGGGTTCTGTTCACTCTACTCCCTTCATACCATAGGGTTCTGTTCACTCTACTCCCTTCATACCATAGGGTTCTGTTCACTCTACTCCCTTCATACCATAGGGTTCTGTTCACTCTACTCCTTCATACCATAGGGTTCTGTTCACTCTACTCCTTCATACCATAGGGTTCTGTTCACTCTACTCCCTTCATACCATAGGGTTCTGTTCACTCTACTCCCTTCATACCATAGGGTTCTGTTCACCCTTCATACCATAGGGTTCTGTTCACCCTTCATACCATAGGGTTCTGTTCACTCTACTCCCTTCATACCATAGGGTTCTGTTCACTCTACTCCCTTCATACCATAGGGTTCTGTTCACTCTACTCCCTTCATACCATAGGGTTCTGTTCACTCTACTCCCTTCATACCATAGGGTTCTATTCACTCTACTCCCTTCATACCATAGGGTTCTGTTCACCCTTCATACCATAGGGTTCTGTTCATCCTTCATACCATAGGGTTCTATTCACTCTACTCCCTTCATACCATAGGGTTCTATTCACTCTACTCCCTTCATACCATAGGGTTCTGTTCACTCTACTCCCTTCATACCATAGGGTTCTGTTCACTCTACTCCCTTCATACCATAGGGTTCTGTTCACTCTACTCCCTTCATACCATAGGGTTCTGTTCACTCCTCCTTCATACCATAGGGTTCTGTTCACTCCTTCATACCATAGGGTTCTGTTCACCCTTCATACCATAGGGGTTCACTCTACTCCCTTCATACCATAGGGTTCTGTTCACTCTACTCCCTTCATACCATAGGGTTCTGTTCACTCTACTCCCTTCATACCATAGGGTTCTGTTCACTCTACTCCCTTCATACCATAGGGTTCTGTTCACTCTACTCCCTTCATACCATAGGGTTCTGTTCACTCTACTCCTTCATACCATAGGGTTCTGTTCACTCTACTCCCTTCATACCATAGGGTTCTGTTCACTCTACTCCCTTCATACCATAGGGTTCTGTTCACTCTACTCCCTTCATACCATAGGGTTCTGTTCACTCTACTCCCTTCATACCATAGGGTTCTGTTCACTCTACTCCCTTCATACCATAGGGTTCTGTTCACTCTACTCCCTTCATACCATAGGGTTCTGTTCACTCTACTCCCTTCATACCATAGGGTTCTGTTCACTCTACTCCCTTCATACCATAGGGTTCTGTTCACTCTACTCCCTTCATACCATAGGGTTCTGTTCACTCTACTCCCTTCATACCATAGGGTTCTGTTCACTCTACTCCCTTCATACCATAGGGTTCTGTTCACTCTACTCCCTTCATACCATAGGGTTCTGTTCACTCTACTCCCTTCATACCATAGGGTTCTGTTCACCCTTCATACCATAGGGTTCTGTTCACCCTTCATACCATAGGGTTCTGTTCACTCTACTCCCTTCATACCATAGGGTTCTGTTCACTCTACTCCCTTCATACCATAGGGTTCTGTTCACTCTACTCCCTTCATACCATAGGGTTCTGTTCACTCTACACCCTTCATACCATAGGGTTCTGTTCACCCTTCATACCATAGGGTTCTGTTCACTCTACTCCCTTCATACCATAGGGTTCTGTTCACTCTACTCCCTTCATACCATAGGGTTCTGTTCATCCTTCATACCATAGGGTTCTGTTCACCCTTCATACCATAGGGTTCTGTTCACTCTACTCCCTTCATACCATAGGGTTCTGTTCACTCTACTCCCTTCATACCATAGGGTTCTGTTCATCCTTCATACCATAGGGTTCTGTTCACCCTTCATACCATAGGGTTCTGTTCACCCTTCATACCATAGGGTTCTGTTCACTCTACTCCCTTCATACCATAGGGTTCTGTTCACCCTTCATACCATAGGGTTCTGTTCATCCTTCATACCATAGGGTTCTGTTCACTCTACTCCCTTCATACCATAGGGTTCTGTTCACCCTTCATACCATAGGGTTCTGTTCACTCTACTCCCTTCATACCATAGGGTTCTGTTCACTCTACTCCCTTCATACCATAGGGTTCTGTTCACTCTACTCCCTTCATACCATAGGGTTCTGTTCACTCTACTCCCTTCATACCATAGGGTTCTGTTCACTCTACTCCCTTCATACCATAGGGTTCTGTTCACTCTACTCCCTTCATACCATAGGGTTCTGTTCACCCTTCATACCATAGGGTTCTGTTCACTCTACTCCTTCATACCATAGGGTTCTGTTCACCCTTCATACCATAGGGTTCTGTTCACCCTTCATACCATAGGGTTCTGTTCACTCTACTCCCTTCATACCATAGGGTTCTGTTCACCCTTCATACCATAGGGTTCTGTTCACTCTTCACCCTTCATACCATAGGGTTCTGTTCACCCTTCATACCATAGGGTTCTGTTCACTCTACACCCTTCATACCATAGGGTTCTGTTCACTCTACACCCTTCATACCATAGGGTTCTGTTCACTCTACTCCCTTCATACCATAGGGTTCTGTTCACCCTTCATACCATAGGGTTCTGTTCACCCTTCATACCATAGGGTTCTGTTCACCCTTCATACCATAGGGTTCTGTTCACTCTACTCCCTTCATACCATAGGGTTCTGTTCACTCTACTCCCTTCATACCATAGGGTTCTGTTCACTCTACTCCCTTCATACCATAGGGTTCTGTTCACCCTTCATACCATAGGGTTCTGTTCACCCTTCATACCATAGGGTTCTGTTCACTCTACTCCCTTCATACCATAGGGTTCTGTTCACCCTTCATACCATAGGGTTCTGTTCACTCTACTCCCTTCATACCATAGGGTTCTGTTCACTCTACTCCTTCATACCATAGGGTTCTGTTCACTCTACTCCCTTCATACCATAGGGTTCTGTTCACTCTACTCCCTTCATACCATAGGGTTCTGTTCACTCTACTCCCTTCATACCATAGGGTTCTGTTCACTCTACTCCCTTCATACCATAGGGTTCTGTTCACTCTACACCCTTCATACCATAGGGTTCTGTTCACTCTACTCCCTTCATACCATAGGGTTCTGTTCACTCTACTCCCTTCATACCATAGGGTTCTGTTCACTCTACCCTTCATACCATAGGGTTCTGTTCACTCTACTCCCTTCATACCATAGGGTTCTGTTCACTCTACTCCCTTCAGCTCAGTTGGTTAGAGTATGGCGCTTGTAACGCCAGGGTAGTGGGTTCTGATTCCCGGGACCACCCATACGTAGAATGTATGCACACATGACTGTAAGTCGCTTTGGATAAGCGTCTGTAAATCATATATTATTATTATTTTATACCATAGGGTTCTGTTCACTCTACTCCCTTCATACCATAGGGTTCTGTTCACTCTACTCCCTTCATTCCATAGGGTTCTGTTCACTCTACTCCCTTCATACCATAGGGTTCTGTTCACCCTTCATACCATAGGGTTCTGTTCACTCTACTCCCTTCATACCATAGGGTTCTGTTCACTCTACTCCTTCATACCATAGGGTTCTGTTCACTCTACTCCCTTCATACCATAGGGTTCTGTTCACTCTACTCCCTTCATACCATAGGGTTCTGTTCACCCTTCATACCATAGGGTTCTGTTCACTCTACTCCCTTCATACCATAGGGTTCTGTTCACTCTACTCCCTTCATACCATAGGGTTCTGTTCACTCTACTCCCTTCATACCATAGGGTTCTGTTCACTCTACTCCCTTCATACCATAGGGTTCTGTTCACCCTTCATACCATAGGGTTCTGTTCACTCTACTCCCTTCATACCATAGGGTTCTGTTCACTCTACTCCCTTCATACCATAGGGTTCTGTTCACTCTACTCCCTTCATACCATAGGGTTCTGTTCACCCTTCATACCATAGGGTTCTATTCACTCTACTCCCTTCATACCATAGGGTTCTGTTCACTCTACTCCCTTCATACCATAGGGTTCTGTTCACTCTACTCCCTTCATACCATAGGGTTCTGTTCACTCTACTCCTTCATACCATAGGGTTCTGTTCACTCTACTCCCTTCATACCATAGGGTTCTGTTCACTCTACTCCTTCATACCATAGGGTTCTATTCACTCTACTCCTTCATACCATAGGGTTCTGTTCCTCTACTCCCTTCATACCATAGGGTTCTGTTCACTCTACTCCCTTCTACCAGGGGTTCTGATACCATAGGGTTCTCTACTCCCTTCATACCATAGGGTTCTGTTCACTCTACTCCTTCATACCATAGGGTTCTGTTCACTCTACTCCCTTCATACCATAGGGTTCTGTTCACTCTACTCCCTTCATACCATAGGGTTCTGTTCACTCTACTCCCTTCATACCATAGGGTTCTGTTCACTCTACTCCCTTCATACCATAGGGTTCTGTTCACTCTACTCCCTTCATACCATAGGGTTCTGTTCACTCTACTCCCTTCATACCATAGGGTTCTGTTCCTCTACTCCTTCATTCCATAGGGTTCTGTTCACTCTACTCCCTTCATACCATAGGGTTCTGTTCACTCTACTCCCTTCATACCATAGGGTTCTGTTCACTCTACTCCCTTCATACCATAGGGTTCTGTTCACTCTACTCCCTTCATACCATAGGGTTCTGTTCACTCTACTCCCTTCATACCATAGGGTTCTGTTCACAGGCAGGAGCCTTGGCCTCTACTCCCTTCATACCATAGGGTTCTGTTCACTCTACTCCCTTCATACCATAGGGTTCTGTTCACTCTACTCCTTCATACCATAGGGTTCTGTTCCTCTACTCCCTTCATACCATAGGGTTCTGTTCACTCTACTCCTTCATACCATAGGGTTCTGTTCACTCTACTCCCTTCATACCATAGGGTTCTGTTCACTCTACTCCCTTCATACCATAGGGTTCTGTTCCTCTACTCCCTTCATACCATAGGGTTCTGTTCACTCTACTCCCTTCATACCATAGGGTTCTGTTCACTCTACTCCCTTCATACCATAGGGTTCTGTTCACTCTACTCCCTTCATACCATAGGGTTCTGTTCACTCTACTCCCTTCATACCATAGGGTTCTGTTCACTCTACTCCCTTCATACCATAGGGTTCTGTTCACTCTACTCCTTCATACCATAGGGTTCTGTTCCTCTACTCCCTTCATACCATAGGGTTCTGTTGCTCCCTTCATACCATAGGGTTCTGTTCACTCTACTCCCTTCATACCATAGGGTTCTGTTCACTCTACTCCCTTCATACCATAGGGTTCTGTTCACTCTACTCCTTCATACCATAGGGTTCTGTTCACTCTACTCCCTTCATACCATAGGGTTCTGTTCACTCTACTCCCTTCATACCATAGGGTTCTGTTCCTCTACTCCCTTCATACCATAGGGTTCTGTTCACTCTACTCCCTTCATACCATAGGGTTCTGTTCACTCTACTCCCTTCATACCATAGGGTTCTGTTCACTCCCTTCATACCATAGGGTTCTGTTCACTCTACTCCCTTCATACCATAGGGTTCTGTTCACTCTTCTCCCTTCATACCATAGGGTTCTGTTCACTCTACTCCCTTCATACCATAGGGTTCTGTTCACTCTACTCCCTTCATACCATAGGGTTCTGTTCACTCTACTCCCCTTCATACCATAGGGTTCTGTTCACTCTACGGCCCTTCATACCATAGGGTTCTGTTCACTCTACTCCCTTCATACCATAGGGTTCTGTTCACTCTACTCCCTTCATTCCATAGGGTTCTGTTCACTCTACTCCCTTCATACCATAGGGTTCTGTTCACTCTACTCCCTTCATACCATAGGGTTCTGTTCACTCTACTCCCTTCATACCATAGGGTTCTGTTCACTCTACTCCCTTCATTCCATAGGGTTCTGTTCACTCTACTCCCTTCATACCATAGGGTTCTGTTCACCCTTCATACCATAGGGTTCTATTCACTCTACTCCCTTCATACCATAGGGTTCATACTCTACTAGGGGGTTCTGTTCACTCTACTCCCTTCATACCATAGGGTTCTGTTCACTCTACTCCCTTCATACCATAGGGTTCTGTTCACTCTACTCCCTTCATACCATAGGGTTCTGTTCACTCTACTCCCTTCATACCATAGGGTTCTGTTCACTCTACTCCCTTCATTCCATAGGGTTCTGTTCACTCTACTCCCTTCATACCATAGGGTTCTGTTCACTCTACTCCCTTCATACCATAGGGTTCTGTTCACTCTACTCCCTTCATACCATAGGGTTCTGTTCACTCTACTCCCTTCATACCATAGGGTTCTGTTCACTCTACTCCCTTCATACCATAGGGTTCTGTTCACTCTACTCCTTCATACCATAGGGTTCTGTTCACTCTACTCCCTTCATACCATAGGGTTCTGTTCACTCTACTCCCTTCATACCATAGGGTTCTGTTTCACTCCCTTCATACCATAGGGTTCTGTTCACTCTACTCCCTTCATACCATAGGGTTCTGTTCACTCTACTCCCTTCATACCATAGGGTTCTGTTCACTCTACTCCCTTCATACCATAGGGTTCTATTCACTCTACTCCCTTCATACCATAGGGTTCTGTTCTAGGGTTCTGTTCACTCTACTCCCTTCATACCATAGGGTTCTGTTCACTCTACTCCCTTCATACCATAGGGTTCTGTTCATCCTTCATACCATAGGGTTCTGTTCATCCTTCATACCATAGGGTTCTGTTCACTCTACTCCCTTCATACCATAGGGTTCTGTTCACTCTACTCCCTTCATACCATAGGGTTCTGTTCACTCTACTCCCTTCATACCATAGGGTTCTGTTCATCCTTCATACCATAGGGTTCTGTTCACTCTACTCCTTCATACCATAGGGTTCTTTTCACCCTTCATACCATAGGGTTCTGTTCACTCTACTCCCTTCATACCATAGGGGTCTGTTCACCCTTCATACCATAGGGTTCTGTTCACTCTACTCCCTTCATACCATAGGGTTCTGTTCACTCTACTCCCTTCATACCATAGGGTTCTGTTCACTCTACACCCTTCATACCATAGGGTTCTGTTCACTCTACTCCCTTCATACCATAGGGTTCTGTTCATCCTTCATACCATAGGGTTCTGTTCATCCTTCATACCATAGGGTTCTGTTCACTCTACTCCCTTCATACCATAGGGTTCTGTTCACTCTACTCCCTTCATACCATAGGGTTCTGTTCACTCTACTACCCTTCATACCATAGGGTTCTGTTTCATCCTTCATACCATAGGGTTCTGTTCATCCTTCATACCATAGGGTTCTGTTCACTCTACTCCCTTCATACCATAGGGTTCTGTTCACTCTACTCCCTTCATACCATAGGGTTCTATTCACTCTACTCCCTTCATACCATAGGGTTCTGTTCACTCTACTCCCTTCATACCATAGGGTTCTGTTCACTCTACTCCCTTCATACCATAGGGTTCTGTTCACTCTACTCCCTTCATACCATAGGGTTCTGTTCACTCTACTCCCTTCATACCATAGGGTTCTGTTCACTCTACTCCCTTCATACCATAGGGTTCTGTTCACTCTACTCCCTTCATACCATAGGGTTCTGTTCACTCTACTCCCTTCATACCATAGGGTTCTGTTCACTCTACTCCCTTCATACCATAGGGTTCTGTTCACTCTACTCCCTTCATACCATAGGGTTCTGTTCACTCTACTCCCTTCATACCATAGGGTTCTGTTCACTCTACTCCCCTTCATACCATAGGGTTCTGTTCACTGTTCATACCATAGGGTTCTGTTCACTCTACTCCCTTCATACCATAAGGTTCTGTTCACTCTACTCCCTTCATACCATAGGGTTCTATTCACTCTACTCCCTTCATACCATAGGGTTCTGTTCACTCTACTCCCTTCATACCATAGGGTTCTATTCACTCTACTCCTTCATACCATAGGGTTCTGTTCACTCTACTCCCTTCATACCATAGGGTTCTGTTCACTCTACTCCCTTCATACCATAGGGTTCTATTCACTCTACTCCCTTCATACCATAGGGTTCTGTTCACTCTACTCCCTTCATACCATAGGGTTCTGTTCACTCTACTCCCTTCATACCATAGGGTTCTGTTCACTCTACTCCTTCATACCATAGGGTTCTGTTCACTCTACTCCCTTCATACCATAGGGTTCTGTTCACTCTACTCCCTTCATACCATAGGGTTCTGTTCACTCTACTCCTTCATACCATAGGGTTCTATTCACTCTACTCCCTTCATACCATAGGGTTCTGTTCACTCTACTCCCTTCATACCATAGGGTTCTATTCACTCTACTCCCTTCATACCATAGGGTTCTGTTCACTCTACTCCCTTCATACCATAGGGTTCTGTTCACTCTACTCCCTTCATACCATAGGGTTCTATTCACTCTACTCCCTTCATACCATAGGGTTCTGTTCACTCTACTCCCTTCATACCATAGGGTTCTATTCACTCTACTCCCTTCATACCATAGGGTTCTGTTCACTCTACTCCCTTCATACCATAGGGTTCTGTTCACTCTACTCCCTTCATACCATAGGGTTCTGTTCACTCTACTCCCTTCATACCATAGGGTTCTGTTCACTCTACTCCCTTCATACCATAGGGTTCTGTTCACCCTTCATACCATAGGGTTCTGTTCACTCTACTCCCTTCATACCATAGGGTTCTGTTCACTCTACTCCCTTCATACCATAGGGTTCTGTTCACTCTACTCCCTTCATACCATAGGGTTCTGTTCACTCTACTCCCTTCATACCATAGGGTTCTGTTCACTCTACTCCCTTCATACCATAGGGTTCTGTTCACTCTACTCCCTTCATACCATAGGGTTCTGGTCATGACTAGTGCACTATATAGAGGACAGGGTGTCATTAGGGACTCAGTCCAGGAGACTGTCTGTAGAGAATAAGGGGGGCCAGTTGTTCATGGGGAAACTGCTCTGTAGCCAAGCAGATGGCTGACCGGGTTGGAAACACCAAGTTTAAACATTCCTGGATATTTATGACCTGTTATATACACACACACACACACACACACACACACACACACACACACACACACACACACACACACACACACACACACACACACACACACACACACACACACACACACACACACTCATGAACATACAGACATGCAATGTGTTTGCCATTCCAACTCTACTGTAAGTTATTGATCGTCCACTTAGAGAAATATATGCTTTACATCATTCAAATGACTGCATCATTAAACAGACAGTTCTGTTCTCCCTGTGAGACCCAGTTCTGTTCTCCCTGTGAGACCCAGTTCTGTTCTCCCTGTGAGACCCAGTTCTGTTCTCCCTGTGAGACCCAGTTCTGTTCTCCCTGTGTGACCCAGTTCTGTTCTCCCTGTGAGACCCAGTTCTGTTCTCCCTGTGTGACCCAGTTCTGTTCTCCCTGTGAGACCCAGTTCTGTTCTCCCTGTGTGACCCAGTTCTGTTCTCCCTGTGTGACCCAGTTCTGTTCTCCCTGTGTGACCCAGTTCTGTTCTCCCTGTGAGACCCAGTTCTGTTCTCCCTGTGTGACCCAGTTCTGTTCTCCCTGTGTGACCCAGTTCTGTTCTCCCTGTGTGACCCAGTTCTGTTCTCCCTGTGAGACCCAGTTCTGTTCTCCCTGTGAGACCCAGTTCTGTTCTCCCTGTGAGACCCAGTTCTGTTTTCCCTGTGAGACCCAGTTCTGTTCTCCCTGTGAGACCCAGTTCTGTTCTCCCTGTGAGACCCAGTTCTGTTCTCCCTGTGTGACCCAGTTCTGTTCTCCCTGTGTGACCCAGTTCTGTTCTCCCTGTGAGACCCAGTTCTGTTCTCCCTGTGAGACCCAGTTCTGTTCTCCCTGTGAGACCCAGTTCTGTTCTCCCTGTGTGACCCAGTTCTGTTCTCCCTGTGAGACCCAGTTCTGTTCTCCCTTTGAGACCCAGTTCTGTTCTCCCTTTGAGACCCAGTTCTGTTCTCCCTGTGTGACCCAGTTCTGTTCTCCCTGTGAGACCCAGTTCTCCCTGTGAGACCCAGTTCTGTTCTCCCTGTGAGACCCAGTTCTGTTCTCCCTGTGAGACCCAGTTCTGTTCTCCCTGTGAGACCCAGTTCTGTTCTCCCTGTGTGACCCAGTTCTGTTCTCCCTGTGTGACCCAGTTCTGTTCTCCCTGTGAGACCCAGTTCTGTTCTCCCTGTGAGACCCAGTTCTGTTCTCCCTGTGTGACCCAGTTCTGTTCTCCCTGTGAGACCCAGTTCTCCCTGTGAGACCCAGTTCTGTTCTCCCTGTGTGACCCAGTTCTGTTCTCCCTGTGAGACCCAGTTCTGTTCTCTGGGGAAATGTCTGGACTGGACTACACTGGACTGGGGAACTACACTGGACTACACTGGACTGGGGAAATGTCTGGACTGGACTACACTGGACTGGGGAAATGTCTGGACTGGACTACACTGGACTGGGGAAATGTCTGGACTGGACTAGACTGGACTGGGGAAATGTCTGGACTGGACTGGACTAGACTGGACTGGGGAAATGTCTGGACTGGACTGGACTAGACTGAGGAAATGTCTGGGCTGGACTACACTGGACTGGGGAAATGTCTGGACTGGACTACACTGGACTGGGGAAATGTCTGGACTGGACTACACTGGGCTGTGGGAATGTCTGGACTGGACTACACTGGACTGGGGAAATGTCTGGACTGGACTACACTGGGCTGGGGAAATGTCTGGACTGGACTACACTGGACTGGGGAAATGTCTGGACTGGACTACACTGGGCTGGGGAAATGTCTGGACTGGACTACACTGGGCTGGGGAAATGTCTGGACTGGACGACACTGGACTGGGGAAATGTCTGGACTGGACTATACTGGACTGGGGAAATGTCTGGACTGGACTAGACTACACTAGACTGGGGATATGTCTGGACTGGACTGGGGGAATGTCTGGACTGGACTGGACTGGGGGAATGTCTGGACTGGATTGGATTAGACTGGACTTTGTCTGAGCTGGACTGGGGGAATGTCTGGACTGGACTTGGGGAATGTCTGGACTGGACTGGACTGGGGGAATGTCTGGACTGGACTTGATTAGACTGGACTTTGTCTGAGCTGGACTGGGGGAATGTCTGGACTGGACTAGACTAGACTGGACTGGATTGAGCTGGACTGGCGGAATGTCTGGACTGAACTGGACTGGACTGGACTGGGCCTGGACTAGACTGGACTGTACTAGACTGGACTGGGCTCTTCTCTCTACACTGCAGCATATTCTATGTCCCCAGTTAGAGCTGATACTGTGGGTTTTGTCTGTATCTGGACATTTTGCCTGTGTGTGTGTGTGTGTGTGTGTGTGTGTGTGTGTGTGTGTGTGTGTGTGTGTGTGTGTGTGTGTGTGTGTGTGTGTGTGTGTGTGTGTGTGTGTGTGTGTGTGTGTGTGTGTACTTGTCCTAAACACACACCCTCCTGTAGTCTTGAGTGATCAGGTGCTATAACAGGTATGTGTTGGCCCCACTCAGCCCTGTTACTCTCAGCCCTGTTCCACTCAGCCCTGTTCCACTGTTCCACTCAGCCCTGTTCCACTCAGCCCTGTTCCACTGTTCCACTCAGCCCTGTTCCACTCAGCCCTGTTCCACTCAGCCCTGTTCCACTCAACCCTGTTCTACTCAGCCCTGTTCCACTGTTCCACTCAGCCCTGTTCCACTCAGCCCTGTTCCTCTCAGCCCTGTTCCACTGTTCCTCTCAGCCCTGTTCCACTCAGCCCTGTTCCACTCAGCCCTGTTCCACTGCCCCACTCAGCCCAGTTCCACTGTTCCACTCAGCCCTGTTCCACTCAGCCCTGTTCCACTGTTCCACTCAGCCCTGTTCCACTCAGCCCTGTTCCACTCAACCCTGTTCTACTCAGCCCTGTTCCACTGTTCCACTCAGCCCTGTTCCACTCAGCCCTGTTCCACTCAGCCCTGTTCCTCTCAGCCCTGTTCGACTCAGCCCTGTTCCACTCAGCCCTGTTCCACTCAGCCCTGTTCCTCTCAGCCCTGTTCCACTCAGCCCTGTTCCACTCAGCCCTGTTCCACTCAGCCCTGTTCCACTCAGCCCTGTTCCACTCAGCCCTGTTCCACTCAGCCCTGTTCCACTCAGCCCTGTTCCTCTTAGCCCTGTTCCACTCAGCCCTGTTCCACTCAGCCCTGTTCCACTCAGCCCTGTTCCACTTAGCCCTGTTCCTCTCAGCCCTGTTCCACTGTTCCACTCAGCCCTGTTCCACTCAGCCCTGTTCCACTCAGCCCTGTTACTCTCAGCCCTGTTCCACTCAGCCCTGTTCCACTCAGCCCTGTTCCACTCAACCCTGTTCCACTCAGCCCTGTTCCACTCAGCCCTGTTCCTCTCAGCCCTGTTCCACTGTTCCACTCAGCCCTGTTCCACTCAGCCCTGTTCCACTCAGCCCTGTTCCACTCAGTCATATTCCTCTCAGCCCTGTTCCACTCAGCCCTGTTCCACTCAGCCCTGTTCCACTGTTCCACTCAGCCCTGTTCCACTCAGCCCTGTTACTCTCAGCCCTGTTCCACTCAGCCCTGTTCCACTGTTCCACTCAGCCCTGTTCCACTCAGCCCTGTTCCACTCAGCCCTGTTCCACTCAGCCCTGTTCCACTCAGTCATATTCCTCTCAGCCCTGTTCCACTCAACCCTGTTCCACTCAGCCCTGTTCCACTCAGCCCTGTTCCTCTCAGCCCTGTTCCACTGTTCCACTCAGCCCTGTTCCACTCAGCCCTGTTCCACTCAGTCATATTCCTCTCAGCCCTGTTCCACTCAGCCCTGTTCCACTCAGCCCTGTTCCACTGTTCCACTCAGCCCTGTTCCACTCAGCCCTGTTCCTCTCAGCCCTGTTCCACTCAGCCCAGTTCCACTCAGCCCTGTTCCACTCAGCCCTGTTCCACTCAGCCCTGTTCCACTGTTCTACTTCATATCACCTTGGTCCTCTGTAATGGGCTTTGGAGGAGCACCAGACCTCTCCTCTCAATTACATTCAATTCACGGGGCTTTATTGTCATGGGAAACATGTGTTAACATTACCAAAGCAAGTGAAGTAGAAAGTAAACAAAAGTGAAATAAACAATACAAATTAACAGGACACATTACACTCACAGAAGTTGCAAAATAATTTCAAATGTCATATTATATATATACAGTGTTGTAACAATGTGCAAATGGTTAAAGTACAAAATGGAAAATAAATCAACGTAAATATGGGTTGTATTTACAATGGTGTTTGTTCTTCACTGGTTGCCCTTTTCTCGTGGCAACAGGTCACAAATCTTGCTGCTGTGATGTCACACTGTGGTATTTCACCCAGTAGATATGGGAGTTTATCAACATTGGGTTTGTTTTGTAATTCTTTGTGAGTCTGTGTAATCTGGGTGAAATATGTGTCTCTAATATGGTCATACATTTGTCAGGAGGTTAGGAAGTGCAGCTCAGTTTCCACCTCATTTTGTGGGCAGTGAGCACATGGCCTGTCTTCTCTTGAGAGCCAGGTCTGCCTACGGCGGCCTTTCTCAATAGCAAGGCTATGCTCACTCCCCTCTCATTTACATTTACATTTAAGTCATTTAGCAGACGCTCTTATCCAGAGCGACTTACAAGGACTAGTGTAGTCTGTATGTTATCTAACTGTCCTCTCCCCTGTATCTCTCCAGACAGGTGTTAGGACTAGTGTAGTCTGTATGTTATCTAACTGTCCTCTCCCCCTGTATCTCTCCAGACAGGTGTTAGGACTAGTGTAGTCTGTATGTTATCTAACTGTCCTCTCCCCCTGTATCTCTCCAGACAGGTGTTAGGACTAGTAGAGTCTGTATGTTATCTAACTGTCCTCTCCCCTGTATCTCTCCAGACAGGTGTTAGGACTAGTGTAGTCTGTATGTTATCTAACTGTCCTCTCCCCATGTATCTCTCCAGACAGGTGTTAGGACTAGTAGAGTCTGTATGTTATCTAACTGTCCTCTCCCCCTGTATCTCTCCAGACAGGTGTTAGGACTAGTGTAGTCTGTATGTTATCTAACTGTCCTCTCCCCCTGTATCTCTCCAGACAGGTGTTAGGACTAGTGTAGTCTGTATGTTATCCAACTGTCCTCTCCCCTGTATCTCTCCAGACAGGTGTTAGGACTAATGTAGTCTGTTATCTAACTGTCCTCTCCCCCTGTATCTCTCCAGACAGGTGTTAGGACTAGTGTAGTCTGTATGTTATCTAACTGTCCTCTCCCCCTGTATCTCTCCAGACAGGTGTTAGGACTAGTGTAGTCTGTATGTTATCTAACTGTCCTCTCCCCCTGTATCTCTCCAGACAGGTGTTAGGACTAGTGTAGTCTGTATGTTATCTAACTGTCCTCTCCCCTGTATCTCTCCAGACAGGTGTTAGGACTAGTGTAGTCTGTATGTTATCTAACTGTCCTCTCCCCTGTATCTCTCCAGACAGGTGTTAGGACTAGTGTAGTCTGTATGTTATCTAACTGTCCTCTCCCCCTGTATCTCTCCAGACAGGTGTTAGGACTAGTGTAGTCTGTATGTTATCTAACTGTCCTCTCCCCTGTATCTCTCCAGACAGGTGTTAGGACTAGTGTAGTCTGTATGTTATCTAACTGTCCTCTCTCCCTGTATCTCTCCAGACAGGTGTTAGGACTAGTGTAGTCTGTTATCTAACTGTCCTCTCCCCTGTATCTCTCCAGACAGGTGTTAGGACTAGTGTAGTCTGTATGTTATCTAACTGTCCTCTCCCCTGTATCTCTCCAGACAGGTGTTAGGACTAGTGTAGTCTGTATGTTATCTAACTGTCCCCTCTCCCCTGTATCTCTCCAGACAGGTGTTAGGACTAGTGTAGTCTGTTATCTAACTGTCCTCTCCCCTGTATCTCTCCAGACAGGTGTTAGGACTAGTGTAGTCTGTATGTTATCTAACTGTCCTCTCCCCTGTATCTCTCCAGACAGGTGTTAGGACTAGTGTAGTCTGTATGTTATCTAACTGTCCTCTCCCCTGTATCTCTCCAGACAGGTGTTAGGACTAGTGTAGTCTGTATGCTATCTAACTGTCCTCTCCCCCTGTATCTCTCCAGACAGGTGTTAGGACTAGTAGAGTCTGTATGTTATCTAACTGTCCTCTCCCCTGTATCTCTCCAGACAGGTGTTAGGACTAGTAGAGTCTGTATGTTATCTAACTGTCCTCTCCCCCTGTATCTCTCCAGACAGATGTTAGGACTAGTAGAGTCTGTATGTTATCTAACTGTCCTCTCCCCTGTATCTCTCCAGACAGGTGTTAGGACTAGTAGAGTCTGTATGTTATCTAACTGTCCTCTCCCCTGTATCTCTCCAGACAGGTGAAGGACCAGACTAAGACGGTGGCCCACCTGAAACATAAGGAGCAGGTGGAGAAGAGTAAGAACGCCCAGCTGGTGCAGGAGGTCAGGAAGAGAGAGGACAACCTCAATGAGAGCTCTCAACACGTCAAGGTGAGAGAGGTGTTTCTCTTGTTCCCTCCATCTCCACTCTGTGTCTGATGATGTGTGAAGGCTGTGTACACTCTGTCCCCATAGGACAACCCTTTTTGGTTCTAGGTAGAACCATTTGTGTGTGTGTGTGTGTCCACAGAGGGTTCTACGTGGAACACAAAAGGGTTCTACGTGGAACCAGATAGTCATTTGTTTCTAAGAGTGTAGAGGCCTCATTGTAGAACAAACATTTCTTTCTCCTCCCCCTCTCTCTCATTTTCTCCATCATTCTATTTCTGTTTCTCATTCTCTCATTCTCTCCGTCCTCTCCATCCTCTCTTTCCTATTTGTCCTCTCTGTCCTCTCTGTCCTCTCTGTCCTCTCCGTCCTCTCTGTCCTCTCTGTCCTCTCTGTCCTCTCTTTCCTATTTGTCGTCTCCGTCCTCTCTGTCCTCTCTGTCCTCTCCATCATCTCTGTCCTCTCTGTCCTCTCTGTCCTCTCTGTCCTCTCTGTCCTCTCTGTCCTCTCTGTCCTCTCTGTCCTCTCTGTCCTCTCTGTCCTCTCCGTCCTCTCCGTCCTCTCTGTCCTCTCTGTCCTCTCCGTCCTCTCTTTCCTATTTGTCTGTCCTCTCTGTCCTCTCCGTCCTCTCCATCATATATATGCCATTTAGCTGTCGCTTTTATCCAAGCGACTTACAGTCATGTGTGCATACATTCTCGTATGGGTGGTCCCGGTCCTCTCGAACCCACTACCCTGGCGTTACAAGCGCCATGCTCTACCAACTGAGCCACAGAAGGACCATCTCTGTCCTCTCTGTCCTCTCTGTCCTCTCTGTCCTCTCCGTCCTCTCCATCATCTCTGTCCTCTCTGTCCTCTCTTCTCTGTTCTTTGAAGCCTGCTCTGGTTCCTCATTTGAGAATATCTGCGATTCCTCTCAGGTAAAATGGGCGAATCAGGTTCCTGCTCCCAAACCGCCCTCACCTCCCCCTCTCCTCCTCCCTTCACCACTCCTGTGACCTCCTTTCCGTTCCCACATTGTGGTTTTTGGCGGATGGATAAAGGGATGGAGGGAGGTTTAGACGGAAGGGTGGAGGGACAGAGTGGGCTGCGTTGGTAGGAGAAATAGCCAGTCAGGTTGTTATAGAGGGGAAGGAATTTACAAGATGTAAAAATATGTAGTGACATGAACCTATGAACCAGAACCTTCTAGAGCCCACTAGAAACCAGCGAAACCAGAACCTTCTAGAGCCCATTAGAAACCAGCGAAACCAGAACCTTCTAGAGCCCACTAGAAACCAGCGAAACCAGAACCTTCTAGAGCCCACTAGAAACCAGCGAAACCAGAACCTTCTAGAGCCCACTAGAAACCAGCGAAATCAGAACCTTCTAGAGCCCACTAGAAACCAGCGAAACCAGAACCTTCTAGAGCCCACTAGAAACCAGCGAAATCAGAAGCTTCTAGAGCCTACTAGAAACCAGCGAAACCAGAACCTTCTAGAGCCCACTAGAAACCAGAACCTTCTAGAGCCCACTAGAAACCAGCGAAACCAGAACCTTCTAGAGCCCATTAGAAACCAGTGAAACCAGAACCTTCTAGAGCCCACTAGAAACCAGCGAAACCAGAACCTTCTAGAGCCCACTAGAAACCAGCAAAACCAGAACCTTCTAGAGCCCACTAGAAACCAGCGAAACCAGAACCTTCTAGAGCCCACTAGAAACCAGCGAAGCCAGAACCTTCTAGAGCCCACTAGAAACCAGCGAAACCAGAACCTTCTAGAGCCCATTAGAAACCAGTGAAACCAGAACCTTCTAGAAAACAGCGAAACCAGAACCTTCTAGAGCCCTTTAGAAACCAGCGAAACCAGAACCTTCTAGAGCCCATTAGAAACCAGTGAAACCAGAACCTTCTAGAGCCCATTAGAAACCAGCGAAACCAGAACCTTCTAGAGCCCTTTAGAAATCAGCGAAACCAGAACCTTCTAGAGCCCTTTAGAAATCAGCGAAACCAGAACCCAGAACTGTACAGCTAAAGAAACACACACACACACCCTCCTTGAACATCACAGACACTTTAGTTTGACCCAGTCTGACCATGGTGGGTGGAGGGGGTACAGGGGGGAAACTGGGCCCACCCTCTCATTAGTAAAAGGTCTGAGAGAAACCTAATACAGTGATAATCCCTGGTGTTAGCTAGGTAGTGTGTGTGTGTGTGTGTTGTTCCCTTCAGTCCATCTCTCCAGGTAGTGTGTGTGTGTGTGTGTGTGTGTGTGTGTGTGTGTGTGTGTGTGTGTGTGTGTGTGTGTGTGTGTGTGTGTTGTATCCTTCAGTCCATCTCTCCAGGTTGTGTGCGTGTGTGTGTGTGTGTGTGTGTGTGTGTGTGTGTTGTATCCTTCAGTCCATCTCTCCAGGTTGTGTGTGTGTGTGTGTGTGTGTGTGTGTGTGTGTGTGTGTGTGTGTGTGTGTGTGTGTGTGTGTGTGTGTGTGTGTGTGTGTGTGTGTGTGTGTGTGTGTGTCCTTGTGTGTGTGTCCAGGTGTGTGTGTGTGTGTGTGTGTGTTGTATCCTTCAGTCCATCTCTCCAGGTTGTGTGTGTGTGTGTGTGTGTGTGTGTGTGTGTGTGTGTGTGTGTGTGTGTGTGTGTGTGTGTGTGTGTGTGTGTGTGTGTGTTGTATCCTTCAGTCCATCTCTCCAGGTTGTGTGTGTGTGTGTGTGTGTGTCCAGTGTGTGTGTGTGTGTGTGTGTGTGTGTGTGTGTGTGTTGTATCCTTCAGTCCATCTCTCCAGGTAGTGTGTGTGTGTGTGTGTGTGTGTGTGTGTGTGTGTGTGTGTGTGTGTGTTGTATCCTTCAGTCCATCTCTCCAGGTTGTGTGTGTGTGTGTGTGTGTGTGTGTGTGTTGTACCCTTCAGTCCATCTCTCCAGGTAGTGTGTATGTGTGTGTGTGTGTGTGTGTGTGTGTGTGTGTGTGTGTGTGTGTTGTACCCTTCAGTCCATCTCTCCAGGTTGTGTGTATGTGTGTGTGTGTGTGTGTGTGTTGTACCCTTCAGTCCATCTCTCCAGGTTGTGTGTGTGTGTGTGTGTGTGTGTGTGTGTGTGTGTGTGTGTGTGTGTGTGTGTGTGTGTGTGTGTGTGTGTGTGTGTGTGTGTGTGTGTGTGTGTTGTATCCTTCAGTCCATCTCTCCAGGTTGTGTGTGTGTGTGTGTTGCACCCTTCAGTCCATCTCTCCAGGTAGTGTGTGTGTGTGTTGCACCCTTCAGTCCATCTCTCCAGGTAGTGTGTGTGTGTGTTGCACCCTTCAGTCCATCTCTCCAGGTAGTGTGTGTGTGTGTTGTACCCTTCAGTCCATCTCTCCAGGTTGTGTTACAGTACAAAGCTCCACCAGAGGATAGTTAGTTTATTTCTGCGCCAACAAATAGCACCCTCCTTTATAGTGCACTCGTTTGTACCAGTCCCCCTAGGCACTATAGTGTGCCATTAGGGACGCCCTGGAACACAGGCTGTTATTATTCATGAGTCGTCATTGGTACAACAATGCCACAACGATCAGCCCCACGTTGCTGTGGTTTCACTGTTTTCTCAAACTGTCTTTCTCTCATGTTCTGTCTCCTCAAGCCTCTATCCGTCCTCTGTTCTGGGTTTCCTCTCTGTTGTTGTTTTGCTCATTGGGTTGGATGTCGGATATGCCTTTCCATCCTGGTCAATGACGTTCAGTAGTGTGTGTGTGTGTGTGTGTGTGTGTGTGTGTCTGTGTCTGTGTCTGTGTCTGTGTGTGTGTGTCTGTGTCTGTGTGTGTGTCTGTGTGTGTGTGTCTGTGCTTGCTCAGCGTTGGTTCACATGCTGTGGTTAGAGTGAACCTCTTCATCCAAGTCGACAGTCCTGCTGGTAATTTTGTGATACAGCAGACTCTCCCCCAGCCTCCCCTCTCTCCTCTCTCTCTCCCCAGCCTTTCCCTGTCTCCCCCAGCCTCCCCTGTCTCCTCCTCTCCCCCAGCCTCTCCCTGTCTCCTCCTCTCCCCCAGCCTCTCCCTGTCTCCTCCTCTCCCCCAGCCTCTCCCTGTCTCCTCCTCTCCCCCAGCCTTTCCCTGTCTCCCCCAGCCTCCCCTTCTCTCCTCCTCTCCCCCAGCCTCCCCCTGTCTCCTCCTCTCCCCCAGCCTCTCCCTGTCTCCTCCCTCTCCCCCCAGCCTTTCCCTGTCTCCCCCAGCCTCCCCTTCTCTCCTCCTCTCCCCCCAGCCTTCCCCTGTCTCCTCCTCTCCCCCAGCCTCTCCCTGTCTCCTCCTCTCCCCCAGCCTTCCCCTGTCTCCTCCTCTCCCCCCAGCCTTCCCCTGTCTCCCCCCTCCTCTCCCCCAGCCTCCCTCATGTCTCCCCCAGCCTCCCCTGTCTCCTCCTCTCCCCCCAGCCTCCCCTTCTCTCCTCCTCTCTCCCCCAGCCTCCCCCTGTCTCCTCTCTCCCCCAGCCTCCCCCTGTCTCCTCCTCTCCCCCAGCCTCCCCTTCTCTCCTCCTCTCTCCCCCAGCCTCACCCTGTCTCCTCCTCTCCCCCAGCCTCCCCTGTCTCCTCCTCTCCCCCAGCCTCCCCTGTCTCCTCCTCTCCCCCTGTCTCCTCCTCTCTTCCCCAGCCTCCTTCCTGTCTCCCTCCAGCATCCCTCCTGTCTCCCCCAGCCTCCCCTGTCTCCTCCTGTCTCCCCTGTCTCCTCCTGTCTCCCCTGTCTCCTCCTGTCTCCTCCTGTCTCCCCCTGTCTCCTCCTGTCTCTCCCCCTCGCCTCTCACTGTCCCCCCTAGCGTTCCCCTGTCTCCCTCTGTCTCCTCCTGTCTCTCCCCCTAGCCTCTCACTGTCCCCCCCTAGCGTTCCCCTGTCTCCCTCTGTCTCCTCCTGTCTCTCCCCCTAGCCTCTCACTGTCCCCCCCTAGCGTTCCCATGTCTCCCCCTGTCTCTCCCCCGCTTCCCAGGTTCCTCCTTTCTCTCCCCAGCCTCACCCCCCGTCTCTCCCTGTCTCTTCCTGCCTTCCCCCTGCCTCCCCCCGTCTCTCCCCAGCCTCACCCCCGTCTCTCCCTGTCTCTTCCTGCCTTCCCCCTGCCTCCCCCCGTCTCTCCCCAGCCTCACCCCCGTCTCTCCCTGTCTCTTCCTGCCTTCCCCCTGCCTCCCCCCGTCTCTCCCCAGCCTCACCCCCGTCTCTCCCTGTCTCTTCCTGTCTCTCCCCTGCCTCCCCCCGTCTCTCCCTGTCTCTTCCTGTCTCTCCCCAGCCTCACCCCCGTCTCTCCCTGTCTCTTCCTGCCTTCCCCCTGCCTCCCCCCGTCTCTCCCCAGCCTCACCCCCGTCTCTCCCTGTCTCTTCCTGTCTCTCCCCTGCCTCCCCCGTCTCTCCCTGTCTCTTCCTGTCTCTCCCCAGCCTCACCCCCGTCTCTCCCTGTCTCTTCCTGCCTTCCCCCTGCCTCCCCCCGTCTCTCCCCAGCCTCACCCCCGTCTCTCCCTGTCTCTTCCTGTCTCTCCCCTGCCTCACCCCCGTCTCTCCCTGTCTCTTCCTGTCTCCCCCTGCCTCCCCCCGTCTCTCCCTGTCTCTTCCTGTCTCTCCCCAGCCTCACCCCCGTCTCTCCAGTCTCCCAGCCTGAGGACACACTATACATGCCCCTGCTCTGGCCCCTCCATCCCTCCATTTCTCCACCCCTCCAGCCCACCTTCCCTCCACCAGTGGGGCCCCAGTCCTCCTGCCAAACCGAACCCAGCATTGTGCCTCTGTCCCTGGCCAAACTCAGACCGATCACTGGGCCTGATGGAGGCTTCATGGCCTCATGGTTCTGGGTCCAGTCTCCCCTCTGATATAGTCCAGGGGTTTGGCCCCGACCCTCAGGCATGTCTTTATGTCCTGTGTGTGATGGAGGCAGAACAGATTTGGAAAGATGACACCCGTTGTTCCATCGTTAGCTCAGTCTCTCCGAATGGGTTTGACGTAGGACAGGGAAGGAGGAGGCCCAGCAAACCAAAATTGGTTCTGTAAAATTTCCCAGAACATTTGTTAGGTTGCGGCAAATCTTCTCATAAAACAAAAACTGTCCAGTCATGGTGATGATTCTAGAATGTTTGTATAAAACATTTGCCTGATGTTGCAAGAATGTTCTGAGAACACATTTAACCTGTTCTTTAAAGGTTCCCAGAACACATTTAACCTGTTCTTTAAAGGTTCTGAGAACCTTTAAATTTAAATTCCAAGCATCTGCCTCTAACCCTAGGAAGCTCTTTGCCACCTTCTCCTCCCTCCTGAATCCTCCTCCCCCTCCCCCCCCTCCTCCCTCTCTGCAGATGACTTCGTCAACCATTTTGAAAAGAAGGTCGACGACATCCGATCCTCGTTTGCTAAGTCAAACGACACCGCTGGTTCTGCTCACACTGCCCTACCCGGTGCTCTGACCTCTTTCTCCCCTCTCTCTCCAGATGAAATCTTGCGTCTTGTGACGGCCGGCCGCCCAACAACCTGCCCGCTCGACCCTATCCCTCCTCTCTTCTCCAGACCATTTCCGGAGACCTTCTCCCTTACCTCACCTCGCTCATCAACTCATCCCTGACCGCTGGCTACGTGCCTTCCGTCTTCAAGAGAGCGAGAGTTGCACCCCCTTCTGAAAAAACCTACACTCGATCCCTCCGATGTCAACAACTACAGACCAGTATCCCTTCTTTCTTTTCTCTCCAAAACTCTTGAACGTGCCGTCCTTGGCGAGCTCTCCCGCTATCTCTCTCAGAATGACCTTCTTGATCCAAATCAGTCAGGTTTCAAGACTAGTCATTCAACTGAGACTGCTCTTCTCTGTATCACGGAGGCGCTCCGCACCGCTAAAGCTAACTCTCTCTCCTCTGCTCTCATCCTTCTAGACCTATCGGCTGCCTTCGATACTGTGAACCATCAGATCCTCCTCTCCACCCTCTCCGAGTTGGGCATCTCCGGCGCGGCCCACGCTTGGATTGCGTCCTACCTGACAGGTCGCTCCTACCAGGTGGCGTGGCGAGAATCTGTCTCCTCACCACGCGCTCTCACCACTGGTGTCCCCCAGGGCTCTGTTCTAGGCCCTCTCCTATTCTCGCTATACACCAAGTCACTTGGCTCTGTCATAACCTCACATGGTCTCTCCTATCATTGCTATGCAGATGACACACAATTAATCTTCTCCTTTCCTCCTTCTGATGACCAGGTGGTGAATCGCATCTCTGCATGTCTGGCAGACATATCAGTGTGGATGACGGATCACCACCTCAAGCTGAACCTCGGCAAGACGGAGCTGCTCTTCCTCCCGGGGAAGGACTGCCCGTTCCATGATCTCGCCATCACGGTTGACAACTCCATTGTGTCCTCCTCCCAGAGCGCTAAGAACCTTGGCGTGATCCTGGACAACACTCTGTCGTTCTCAACTAACATCAAGGCGGTAGCCCGTTCCTGTAGGTTCATGCTCTACAACATCCGCAGAGTACGACCCTGCCTCACACAGGAAGCGGCGCAGGTCCTAATCCAGGCACTTGTCATCTCCCGTCTGGATTACTGCAACTCGCTGTTGGCTGGGCTCCCTGCCTGTGCCATTAAACCCCTACAACTCATCCAGAACGCCGCAGCCCGTCTGGTGTTCAACCTTCCCAAGTTCTCTCACGTCACCCCGCTCCTCCGCTCTCTCCACTGGCTTCCAGTTGAAGCTCGCATCCGCTACAAGACCATGGTGCTTGCCTACGGAGCTGTGAGGGGAACGGCACCTCAGTACCTCCAGGCTCTGATCAGTCCCTACACCCAAACAAGGGCACTGCGTTCATCCACCTCTGGCCTGCTCGCCTCCCTACCACTGAGGAAGTACAGTTCCCGCTCAGCCCAGTCAAAACTGTTCGCTGCTCTGGCTCCCCAATGGTGGAACACACTCCCTCACGACGCCAGGACAGCGGAGTCAATCACCACCTTCCGGAGACACCTGAAACCCCACCTCTTTAAGGAATACCTAGGATAGGATAAAGTAATCCCCCCTTAAAAGATTTAGATGCACTATTGTAAAGTGGCTGTTCCACTGGATGTCATAAGGTGAATGCACCAATTTGTAAGTCGCTCTGGATAAGAGCGTCTGCTAAATGACTTAAATGTAATGTAATGTAATGTAACACACTTAACCTGTTCTTTAAAGGTTCCCAGAACACATTTAACCTGTTCTTTAAAGGTTCCCAGAACACATTTAACCTGTTCTTTATAGGTTCCCAGAACACATTTAACCTGTTCTTTATAGGTTCTCAGAACACACTTAACCTGTTCTTTAAAGGTTCCCAGAACACATTTAACCTGTTCTTTATAGGTTCCCAGAACACATTTAACCTGTTCTTTAAAGGTTCCCAGAACACATTTAACCTGTTCTTTAAAGGTTCCCAGAACACATTTAACCTGTTCTTTATAGGTTCCCAGAACACATTTAACCTGTTCTTTAAAGGTTCCCAGAACACATTTAACCTGTTCTTTAAAGGTTCCCAGAACACATTTAACCTGTTCTTTAAAGGTTCCCAGAACACATTTAACCTGTTCTTTATAGGTTCCCAGAACACATTTAACCTGTTCTTTATAGGTTCCCAGAACACATTTAACCTGTTCTTTAAAGGTTCCCAGAACACATTGAACCTGTTCTTTAAAGGTTCCCAGAACACATTTAACCTGTTCTTTAAAGGTTCCCAGAACACATTTAACCTGTTCTTTATAGGTTCCCAGAAAACATTTAACCTGTTCTTTAAAGGTTCCCAGAACACATTGAACCTGTTCTTTAAAGGTTCCCAGAACACATTTAACCTGTTCTTTAAAGGTTCTGAGAACACACTTAACCTGTTCTTTAAAGGTTCCCAGAACACATTTAACCTGTTCTTTATAGGTTCCCAGAACACATTTAACCTGTTCTTTAAAGGTTCTGAGAACACACTTAACCTGTTCTTTAAATGTTCTGAGAACACATTGAACCTGTTCTTTAAAGGTTCTGAGAACACATTTAACCTGTTCTTTAAAGGTTCTGAGAACACATTTAACCTGTTCTTTAAAGGTTCTGAGAACACACTTAACCTGTTCTTTAAAGGTTCTGAGAACATATTTAACCTGTTCTTTAAAGGTTCCCAGAACACATTTAACCTGTTCTTTAAAGGTTCCCAGAATGTTCCATTTGTTTGTAGGAACATTCTGGTGAGAGCATTGTGGGGACATTGCAAAATATATGTTCCCAAAACACAAAAACACAAAAACTGTCCAGTTGTGCAGATAATTCTACCATGTTTATTTTATAAAACAAAAACATTCACCTGATGATACAAGAACGTTCCCAGAACACATGTTGTCTGTTGTTTAAAAGGTTTCCAGGATGTTTATTCAGGGTGTGGTAACGTTGTGGGGACATGGCAATAGATACAGTGCCTTCAGAAAGTATTCACACCCATTGACTTTTTCCATGTTTTGTTTCGTTGCAGCCTGCATTTAAATTAGATTACATTGAGAATGTGGGCCACTGTACTCCACACAATACCACATATTGTCAAAGTGGAATTATATTTTTAGAAAATTTGATGTAAAAAATTAGGTGTAGGCCGTCATTGAAAATAAGAATTTGTTCTTAACTGACTTGTCTAGTTCAATAAAGGTTCAAAGTTAACAAACATTTCACCATAATTTATCAGTGCAATTTTGACGGCCAATTACAAGCTGGACAAGTGTGAGAGGGTTTATCTAATGTTCCCTGGTTAGATTTGAGCTCTTCTCCCTCTGACTAACAGTAGTTGTTGATCTTGTTGTTGTGTTCAGGGAACTGAGGGAGAGCCTACCTTATCTAATGTTCCCTGGTTAGATTTGAGCTCTTCTCCCTCTGAGTAACAGTAGTTGTTGATCTTGTTGTTGTGCTCAGGGAACTGAGGGAGAGCCTACCTTATCTAATGTTCCCTGGTTAGATTTGAGCTCTTCTCCCTCTGGGTAACAGTAGTTGTTGATCTTGTTGTTGTGTTCAGGGAACTGAGGGAGAGCCTACCTTATCTAATGTTCCCTGGTTAGATTTGAGCTCTTCTCCCTCTGGGTAACAGTAGTTGTTGATCTTGTTGTTGTGCTCAGGGAACTGAGGGAGAGCCTACCTTATCTAATGTTCCCTGGTTAGATTTGAGCTCTTCTCCCTCTGGTTAACAGTAGTTGTTGATCTTGTTGTTGTGTTCAGGGAACTGAGGAGATCCTACCTTATCTAATGTTCCCTGGTTAGATTTGAGCTCTTCTCCCTCTGGGTAACAGTAGTTGTTGATCTTGTTGTTGTGTTCAGGGAACTGAGGGAGAGCCTACCTTATCTAATGTTCCCTGGTTAGATTTGAGCTCTTCTCCCTCTGGGTAACAGTAGTTGTTGATCTTGTTGTTGTCTCAGGGAACTGAGGGAGAGCCTACCTTATCTAATGTTCCCTGGTTAGATTTGAGCTCTTCTCCCTCTGGGTAACAGTCTTGATCTTGTTGTGTTCAGGGAACTGAGGGAGAGCCTACCTTATCTAATGTTCCCTGGTTAGATTTGAGCTCTTCTCCCTCTGGGTAACAGTAGTTGTTGATCTTGTTGTTGTGTTCAGGGAACTGAGGGAGAGCCTACCTTATCTAATGTTCCCTGGTTAGATTTGCTCTTCTCCCTCTGATAACAGTAGTTGTTGATCTTGTTGTTGTGCTCAGGGAACTGAGGAGAGCCTACCTTATCTAATGTTCCCTGGTTAGATTTGAGCTCTTCTCCCTCTGGGTAACAGTAGTTGTTGATCTTGTTGTTGTGCTCAGGGAACTGAGGGAGATCCTACCTTATCTAATGTTCCCTGGTTAGATTTGAGCTCTTCTCCCTGGGTCTGACTCAGGGAACAGCCTACCTTATCTAGTTGTTGATCTTGATCTTGTTGTTGCTCAGGGAACTGAGGGAGAGCCTACCTCTAATGTTCTAATGCTCTTCTCCCTGGTTAGATTTGAGGGAGCTCTTCTAATGTTCCCTCTGAGCTCTTCTCCCTCTAACAGTAGTTGTTGATCTTGTTGTTGTGTTCAGGGAACTGAGGGAGAGCCTACCTTATCTAATGTTCCTGGTTAGATTTGAGCTCTTCTCCCTCTGGGTAACAGTAGTTGTTGATCTTGTTGTTGTGCTCAGGGAACTGAGGGAGAGCCTACCTTATCTAATGTTCCCATTTGAGCTCTTCTCCTCTGGGTAACAGTAGTTGTTGATCTTGTTGTTGTGCTCAGGGAACTGAGGGAGAGCCTACCTGTTCATGGTTGGAAGACGACCCCTGGTATTTACATATTTACAGAAATCCATTCAGGTGTATTTTGGGGCGTTTGAAGAATCCTTTCTCATGAAAGTCACACTGTTGCTAATGACTGTAGACACACAGTCCAGTTCAAAGTGAATGATGTCGGTCCCGTGTGGAAAATGACTTATTTGCATATAGGCCTACTGTAGCTCTGATTGGCTATGGCACACCGGTCTGTGTAGAGTCCGGTTCTGGACAAGGCTGACACATTCTTATTTGGGTTTGTTTACTGCAGTGTTTATGAATTGTCCAAACGTACGGCTGCTTTCCCACTCTGTATTACTATAGAGTTATCATAAATGCCTTCTGTCATTCCCAAGCATTGTATGAAGGAATGAAAACGTGAAAATGACCATATCAGTGTGAGAAAATGTGCCCAGCAGATGCATGTCTGTATTCCCAGTGAAATACATGAGAACATTTGCGGCGACCTAACGAATGTTCTGGGAACCTAAACAGAACCAATTTTGGTTTGCTGGGAAAACATCACTGGTACATTGTTGTTGTTAAAAACACTCCCAATGTCTTTGGGACGATATCATCCTAATGTTAGATAAAACCCTAACTAGAACCTAATGGAATCTTAGCTAATGTTCTGGGAATATTCCTGGTTTGCTGCGGGTTTTGATCGGTTAGACCAGGACACCATTAGTTGGCAAGCAATACTCCTCCTCTTCGCCCTTCATCCTGTCTCTCCTCTTTCTCCCTCCTCTGCCTCTTCTCCCTCCTCTGCCTCTTCTCCCTCCTCTGCCTCTTCTCCCTCCTCTGCCTCTTCTCCCTCCTCTGTCTCTTCTCCCTCCTCTGCCTCTTCTCCCTCCTCTGCCTCTTCTCCCTCCTCTGCCTCTTCTCCCTCCTCTGTCTCTTCTCCCTCCTCTGCCTCTTCTCCCTCCTCTGCCTCTTCTCCCTCCTCTGCCTCTTCTCCCTCCTCTGTCTCTTCTCCCTCCTCTGCCTCTTCTCCCTCCTCTGTCTCTTCTCCCTCCTCTGTCTCTTCTCCCTCCTCTGCCTCTTCTCCCTCCTCTGTCTCTTCTCCCTCCTCTGTCTCTTCTCCCTCCTCTGCCTCTTCTCCCTCCTCTGTCTCTTCTCCCTCCTCTGTCTCTTCTCCCTCCTCTGCCTCTTCTCCCTCCTCTGTCTCTTCTCCCTCCTCTGTCTCTTCTCCCTCCTCTGCCTCTTCTCCCTCCTCTGTCTCTTCTCCCTCCTCTGCCTCTTCTCCCTCCTCTGCCTCTTCTCCCTCCTCTGCCTCTTCTCCCTCCTCTGCCTCTTCTCCCTCCTCTGTCTCTTCTCCCTCCTCTGCCTCTTCTCCCTCCTCTGCCCTCTTCTCCCTCCTCTGTCTCTTCTCCCTCCTCTGCCTCTTCTCCCTCCTCTGTCTCTTCTCCCTCCTCTGCCTCTTCTCCCTCCTCTGCCTCTTCTCCCTCCTCTGTCTCTTCTCCCTCCTCTGCCTCTTCTCCCTCCTCTGCCTCTTCTCCCTCCTCTGTCTCTTCTCCCTCCTCTGCCTCTTCTCCCTCCTCTGTCTCTTCTCCCTCCTCTGCCTCTTCTCCCTCCTCTGCCTCTTCTCCCTCCTCTGCCTCTTCTCCCTCCTCTGTCTCTTCTCCCTCCTCTGCCTCTTCTCCCTCCTCTGCCTCTTCTCCCTCCTCTGCCTCTTCTCCCTCCTCTGTCTCTTCTCCCTCCTCTGTCTCTTCCCCCTCCTCTGCCTCTTCTCCCTCCTCTGCCTCTTCTCCCTCCTCTGCCTCTTCTCCCTCCTCTGTCTCTTCTCCCTCCTCTGCCTCTTCTCCCTCCTCTGCCTCTTCTCCCTCCTCTGCCTCTTCTCCCTCCTCTGCCTCTTCTCCCTCCTCTGTCTCTTCTCCCTCCTCTGCCTCTTCTCCCTCCTCTGTCTCTTCTCCCTCCTCTGCCTCTTCTCCCTCCTCTGCCTCTTCTCCCTCCTCTGTCTCTTCTCCCTCCTCTGCCTCTTCTCCCTCCTCTGTCTCTTCTCCCTCCTCTGCCTCTTCTCCCTCCTCTGTCTCTTCTCCCTCCTCTGCCTCTTCTCCCTCCTCTGTCTCTTCTCCCTCCTCTGCCTCTTCTCCCTCCTCTGCCTCTTCTCCCTCCTCTGTCTCTTCTCCCTCCTCTGTCTCTTCTCCCTCCTCTGTCTCTTCTCCCTCCTCTGTCTCTTCCCCCTCCTCTCCCTCTTCTCCCTCCTCTCCCTCTTCTCCCTCCTCTGCCTCTTCTCCCTCCTCTGTCTCTTCTCCCTCCTCTGCCTCTTCTCCCTCCTCTGCCTCTTCTCCCTCCTCTGCCTCTTCTCCCTCCTCTGCCTCTTCTCCCTCCTCTGTCTCTTCTCCCTCCTCTGCCTCTTCTCCCTCCTCTGTCTCTTCTCCCTCCTCTGCCTCTTCTCCCTCCTCTGCCTCTTCTCCCTCCTCTGTCTCTTCTCCCTCCTCTGTCTCTTCTCCCTCCTCTGTCTCTTCTCCCTCCTCTGTCTCTTCCCCCTCCTCTGCCTCTTCTCCCTCCTCTGCCTCTTCTCCCTCCTCTGCCTCTTCTCCCTCCTCTGTCTCTTCTCCCTCCTCTGCCTCTTCTCCCTCCTCTGCCTCTTCTCCCTCCTCTGTCTCTTCTCCCTCCTCTGCCTCTTCCCCCTCCTCTGTCTCTTCTCCCTCCTCTGCCTCTTCTCCCTCCTCTGCCTCTTCTCCCTCCTCTGCCTCTTCTCCCTCCTCTGTCTCTTCTCCCTCCTCTGCCTCTTCTCCCTCCTCTGTCTCTTCTCCCTCCTCTGCCTCTTCTCCCTCCTCTGTCTCTTCTCCCTCCTCTGCCTCTTCTCCCTCCTCTGCCTCTTCTCCCTCCTCTGCCTCTTCTCCCTCCTCTGTCTCTTCTCCCTCCTCTGCCTCTTCTCCCTCCTCTGCCTCTTCTCCCTCCTCTGTCTCTTCTCCCTCCTCTGTCTCTTCTCCCTCCTCTGCCTCTTCTCCCTCCTCTGCCTCTTCTCCCTCCTCTGTCTCTTCTCCCTCCTCTGCCTCTTCTCCCTCCTCTCTCTCTTCCCCTCCTCTGTCTCTTCTCCTCCTCTCTCTCTTCTCCCTCCTCTGTCTCTTCCCCCTCCTCTGCCTCTTCTCCCTCCTCTGCCTCTTCTCCCTCCTCTGTCTCTTCTCCCTCCTCTGCCTCTTCTCCCTCCTCTGCCTCTTCTCCCTCCTCTGTCTCTTCTCCCTCCTCTGCCTCTTCTCCCTCCTCTGTCTCTTCTCCCTCCTCTGCCTCTTCTCCCTCCTCTGTCTCTTCTCCCTCCTCTGTCTCTTCCCCCTCCTCTGCCTCTTCTCCCTCCTCTGCCTCTTCTCCCTCCTCTGCCTCTTCTCCCTCCTCTGTCTCTTCTCCCTCCTCTGCCTCTTCTCCCTCCTCTGTCTCTTCTCCCTCCTCTGCCTCTTCTCCCTCCTCTGTCTCTTCTCCCTCCTCTGCCTCTTCTCCCTCCTCTGTCTCTTCTCCCTCCTCTGCCTCTTCTCCCTCCTCTGCCTCTTCTCCCTCCTCTGCCTCTTCTCCCTCCTCTGCCTCTCTCCCATCTTTGCCAGCTCCTAAAACGAGCCTCAAATTGCATAGGTGAACAGGGAATGGGAATTACGAGGGATGTTTTTGCCTTTCTCACACTCATAAGCAGTACAGTAAAGCCACACTCAGGGCAGCTGCTGTTTACTTTGGATCTGGCTTTAGGTGGCCAGGAGAATGCCTGTCTCCGGTCTCCGGTCCGTCAGCCCTACAGCCAGACCCAGACCTGGGGCCGAGGGGTCCTCGAGGCAGGCGCCAGGCTGGAGGCTACAACTGACCAACCAGAGTTCAGAGACTATTAATCCACCAATTAGACATTAAGGAATAACCTCTCATGTGGCTGCCATGGATACAGCTAGACTGGGCGTTGACCTGAACAGAACAGAGTTCTAGAATATAGAATACTCTCAGGGTTATCTAACAGAACAGGCCCAGAGTTCTAGAATATAGAATACTCTCAGGGTTATCAAACAGAACAGGCCCAGAGTTCTAGAATATAGAATACTCTCAGGGTTATCTAACAGAACAGGCCCAGAGTTCTAGAATAAAAATCCTCTCAGGGTTCTCTTACAGAACAGAGTTCTAGAATATAGAATACTCTCAGGGTTCTCTTACAGAACAGAGTTCTAGAATATAGAATCCTCTCAGGGTTCTCTTACAGAACAGAGTTCTAGAATATAGAATTCTCTCAGGGTTCTCTTACAGAACAGAGTTCTAGAATATAGAATCCTCTCAGGGTTCTCGTATTTTTTTCTTTCATCTTCCTCTAAAAGGGTATTTGGTTCCTTGACCTTGGGCGCCACCTGCCTTGCTGTCTCCTCTCTTTCCTCCTCCTCTCTCTCTCTCTCTCTTTATCATTTTCATTCAACCCTCAGTTGGGATAAAAAAGAAAAAGAGCATTTTTCTTCATTATGTCCTGGATTCTTTTAAACTTCAGAGACGTTTTTCCTTTGGCAGCCGAGCACAGAGAGACAGACATGCCATATTTACACGTGTGGAGTGAATCATATACCCCCTCCATCCCTCCACCCTCCTCCTCTCCACCCAACCACCCTGACAGATTGAATATCGACAGATTGAAGAAATCAGCGCTTTGAGAACAGAGAGAGAGGGATGGAGGAGGGGAGGGAGGTAGGGAGGGAGGGAGGGAGGAGAGGGAGGGAGGGAGGGAGAGAGGAGAGAGAGGGAGGGAGAGAGGGAGAGAGGGAGAGGAGGAGAGAGAGAGAGAGAGAGAGAAGGATCAGATGACTGTGAATGTGGAAAAATAAAGAGGAGAAAGAGAAGATGATGGTAACAGAGCTGGATCAGAACAGACCTGTTTTACAGCGTTGGGTTAGGGACCACACCTTTTACTGTGCGGTCGGTGGCGATAGATTCCCAGCATGCATAGCGGTGAGCAGGCCCCATCCAGAGTTTTCCGCAGCCACTCATCAGACAGGCCGCAGGGTTCAACCTAACACTGCACAATAGTAATATTCCCAGTAATGTAACCCACTACCCTGACGTTACCAGCACCAGGCTCAACCAACCAAGATACTTCAGGACCACACAGAGATGGTGGAGAGAGGAAGATGAGAGAGAGAGGCAGGGGGGGGAGGGGGAGAGAGAGAGAGAGAGAGAGAGAGAGAGAGAGAGAGAGAGAGAGAGAGAGAGAGAGAGAGAGAGAGAGAGAGAGGGAGAGAGAGAGAGAGAGAGAGAGAGAGAGAGAGAGAGAGAGAGAGAGAGAGAGAGAGAGAGAGAGAGAGAGAGAGAGAGGAGAGAGAGAGAGAGAGAGAGAGAGAGAGAGAGAGAGAGAGAGGGATAGAAAGAGACAGAGAAAGGGAGAGAGAGAGAGAGAGAGAGAGAGAGAGAGAGAGAGAGAGGGGGAGAGAGAGGGGGAGGGGGAGGGAAAGGGAAAGGGATAGGAAGAGACAGAGAAAGGGAGAGAGAGAGAGACAGACAGAGAGAGAGTGAGAGAGAGGCAGGGGGAGGGGGAGGGAAAGGGGTAGAAAGAGACAGAGAAAGGGAGAGAGAGAGAGACAGACAGAGAGATAGAGCATTTATTTCCACCTATAACAGAACAAGAATGTACCAGGGTAAAGTTGAAGAAGGCACAGAGAGCTATCCCACTGTTAGCTAATCTATCTATGACTTGTGTGTGTGTGTGTGTGTGTGTGTGTGTGTGTGTGTGTGTGTGTGTGTGTGTGTGTGTGTGTGTGTGTGTGTGTGTGTGTGTGTGTGTGTGCATGTTTTCCTATACTTTTCCTATAAATTTCTGCGAAGTAAGTTCTCCCCCCATGCCTCCCCTCTCTCCCCTACCCCTAGGGAGAAGGAAAGAGGGAGGGTAAAGAGAGAGAGAGGGAGGGAGGGAAAGAGAGGGAGGGAGAAGGAGAGAGGGAGGGAGAAGGAGAGAGGGAGGGAGAAAGAGGGAGGGAGGGAAAGCGAGAGAGGGAAGGAGGGAGGGGAAGAGAGGGATGGAGGGAAAGAGAGGGAGGGAGAAGGAGAGAGGGAGGGAGAGGGAGATAGGGAAAGCGAGGGAGGGAGAAGGAGAGAGGGAGATAGGGAAAGCGAGGGAGGGAGAAGGAGAGAGGGAGATAGGGAAAGAGAGGGAGGGAGAAGGAGAGAGGGAGATAGGGGGAGGGAGAAGGAGAGAGGGAGATAGGGAAAGCGAGGGAGGGAGGAGAGAGGGAGATAGGGAAAGCGAGGGAGGGAGAAGGAGGGAGAAAGAGGGAGGGAGGGAGGGAAAGCGAGAGAGGGAAGGAGGGAGGGAAAGAGAGGGAGGGAGGGAAAGAGAGGGAGGGAGAAGGAGAGAGGGAGGGAGAAGGAGAGAGGGAGGGAGAAGGAGAGAGGGAGAGGGAAAGCGAGGGAGGGAGAAGGAGAGAGGGAGATAGGGAAAGCGAGGGAGGGAGAAGGAGGGAGGGAGGGAAAGAGAGGGAGGGAGAAGGAGAGAGGGAGGGAGGGAGGAGGGAGGGAAAGAGAGGGAGGGAGAAGGAGAGAGGGAGATAGGGAGAAGGAAAGAGAGAAAGATAGAGAGAGCGGGGGGGGGGGGGCAAGTGGCCACTCTAACAATAAAAATGTATGTCTTCAAAAATGAAATTCAATCGAGAGGAGGCAAGATCAGATGGGACCATTCTAGCCAATGAGAGAGCAGATGAGCATGTGAACAACAGGCACAACTCTGATATAAATGTTCTCAAAGTTGCCAGGATGTGACGTGTCCTACTGGTATCAGTATACTCCTAACAGGATGTGACATGTCCTACTGGTATCAGTATACTCCTAACAGGATGTGACGTGTCCTACTGGTATCAGTATACTCCTAACAGGATGTGACATGTCCTACTGGTATCAGTATACTCCTAACAGGATATGACGTGTCCTACTGGTATCAGTATACTCCTAACAGGATATGACGTGTCCTACTGGTATCAGTATACTCCTAACAGGATGTGATGTGTCCTACTGGTATCAGTATACTCCTAACAGGATGTGACGTGTCCTACTGGTATCAGTATACTCCTAACAGGATGTGACGTGTCCTACTGGTATCAGTATACTCCTAACAGGATATGACGTGTCCTACTGGTATCAGTATACTCCTAACAGGATATGACGTGTCCTACTGCTATCAGTATACTCCTAACAGGATATGACGTGTCCTACTGGTATCAGTATACTCCTAACAGGATGTGACGTGTCCTACTGGTGTCAGTATACTCCTAACAGGATGTGACGTGTCCTACTGGTATCAGTATACTCCTAACAGGATGTGACATGTCCTACTGGTATCAGTAAACTCCTAACAGGATGTGACATGTCCTACTGGTATCAGTATACTCCTACCAAACTTCAATTAGATCAAATAAGCAACACGTAGCAGATAAGCCATTACATGTTTGTTGTTGACCAAATGCAACAGTCTCTCATTGACCTCCATACAAAAAACCCTTTGCTTGGTGAGCAAAAAAATACAAAACGTGGCAGATTTTGGGCCCAATTATTCCTGTTGCTTCGCCACTTCCTCTCTGGCATCACAAAGCCAAATGACTCACAGGCAAGTCATCAGAGGTCATTGTCCTATTTGGAATCCCTCAAATCCATTTTGAATCCCTCAACCCAAACCCCAAAAACTGTTTTGGACTACAGCAGTCTCTATAGTGTCTGTGTTGTACTTCTCTGTTCTGTTACTTCAGTCTGAGTCCTGACAGAGACAGTGTGACTGAGAGCTCTGTTACTTCAGTCTGAGTCCTGACAGAGACAGTGTGACTGAGAGCTCTGTTACTTCAGTCTGAGTCCTGACAGAGACAGTGTGACTGAGAGCTCTGTTACTTCAGTCTGAGTCCTGACAGAGACAGTGTGACTGAGAGCTCTGTTACTTCAGTCTGAGTCCTGACAGAGACAGTGTGACTGAGAGCTCTGTTACTTCAGTCTGAGTCCTGACAGAGACAGTGTGACTGAGAGCTCTGTTACTTCAGTCTGAGTCCTGACAGAGACAGTGTGACTGAGAGCTCTGTTACTTCAGTCTGAGTCCTGACAGAGACAGTGTGACTGAGAGCTCTGTTACTTCAGTCTGAGTCCTGACAGAGACAGTGTGACTGAGAGCTCTGTTACTTCAGTCTGAGTCCTGACAGAGACAGTGTGACTGAGAGCTCTGTTACTTCAGTCTGAGTCCTGACAGAGACAGTGTGACTGAGAGCTCTGTTACTTCAGTCTGAGTCCTGACAGAGACAGTGTGACTGAGAGCTGTTACTTCAGTCTGAGTCCTGACAGAGACAGTGTGACTGAGAGCTCTGTTACTTCAGTCTGAGTCCTGACAGAGACAGTGTGACTGAGAGCTCTGTTACTTCAGTCTGAGTCCTGACAGAGACAGTGTGACTGAGAGCTCTGTTACTTCAGTCTGAGTCCTGACAGAGACAGTGTGACTGAGAGCTCTGTTACTTCAGTCTGAGTCCTGACAGAGACAGTGTGACTGAGAGCTCTGTTACTTCAGTCTGAGTCCTGACAGAGACAGTGTGACTGAGAGCTCTGTTACTTCAGTCTGAGTCCTGACAGAGACAGTGTGACTGAGAGCTCTGTTACTTCAGTCTGAGTCCTGACAGAGACAGTGTGACTGAGAGCTCTGTTACTTCAGTCTGAGTCCTGACAGAGACAGTGTGACTGAGAGCTCTGTTACTTCAGTCTGAGTCCTGACAGAGACAGTGTGACTGAGAGCTGTTACTTCAGTCTGAGTCCTGACAGAGACAGTGTGACTGAGAGCTCTGTTACTTCAGTCTGAGTCCTGACAGAGACAGTGTGACTGAGAGCTCTGTTACTTCAGTCTGAGTCCTGACAGAGACAGTGTGACTGAGAGCTCTGTTACTTCAGTCTGAGTCCTGACAGAGACAGTGTGACTGAGAGCTCTGTTACTTCAGTCTGAGTCCTGACAGAGACAGTGTGACTGAGAGCTCTGTTACTTCAGTCTGAGTCCTGACAGAGACAGTGTGACTGAGAGCTCTGTTACTTCAGTCTGAGTCCTGACAGAGACAGTGTGACACTGATGACACTGATGACACACATTTTGATGTAATTATATTGGATGTTACATTATACACACACACACACACACACACACACACACACACACACACACACACACACACACACACACACACACACACACACACACACACACACACACACACACACACACACACACAGAGCCCTGTGTGACAGATGACGACGACCCACACGGTGGAAGTAATGAAGGCAGAGAGAGAGCTGGGGGCTCTGTGTGTGTGTGTGTGTGTGTGTGTGTGTGTGTGTGTGTGTGTGTGTGTGTGTGTGTGTGTGTGTGTGTGTGTGTGTGTGTGTGTGTGTGTGTGTGTGTGTGTGTGTGTGTGTGTGTGTGTGTGTGTGTGTGTGTGTGTGTGTGTGTGTGTGTGTGTGTGTGCTGGCTGCTCCCCTTTCAGAGCATCAGAACTTCCGCTGATCGTCCATTAGCCAGCTATAGTTAGACCAGACTAGGACATTAGGAAACCTTGTAGGACATTTACCAGACAGTGGATGTTCTGTCCCCACTGGCTCCCTGTTATGTTAGAGACACACAGAGTCTGTGAGGGGTTTTTATGGAGACTGTTACTGTGTCTTGTCTACCTCAGGGATGACTTCCTCACTGCACTAGTTCCCTGTTATGTTAGAGACACACAGAGTCTGTGAGGGGTTGTTATGGAGACTGTAACTTTAACAGCCAGGTGAAGAGGTATACATGTATAAGTCTAACAACCTGATTGTGGTTATAGTTTTATTTACACACTTCTCTACATATAACGTGAACTAACTCACTTTTGTACATCGTGCTGGTCCGTAAAATTGACTTTGTTTTAGCGCCCAAAAAACGTAATACTTCCAGGTCGTCTGTAGTATCAATCCCATAGTGAAGCACCATTTCTCCCCTTTCCAACCAAATCAATGAGGAGACCTTCATGATGCCCGTCTCTGCCTGATTCAACAAGGCAATGAGCTCCGTCTCTGCTTGATTCAACAAGGCAATGAGCTCCGTCTCTGCCTGATTCAACAAGGCAATGAGCTCCGTCTCTGCCTGATTCAACAATGAGCTCCTTCTCTGCCTGATTCAACAAGGCAATGAGCTCCGTCTCTGCCTGATTCAACAAGGCAATGAGCTCCGTCTCTGCCTGATTCAACAAGGCAATGAGCTCCGTCTCTGCCTGATTTAACAAGGCAATGAGCTCCGTCTCTGCCTGATTCAACAAGGCAATGAGCTCCGTCTCTGCCTGATTCAACAAGGCAATGAGCTCCATCTCTGCCTGATTCAACAAGGCAATGAGCTCCGTCTCTGCCTGATTCAACAAGGCAATGAGCTCCGTCTCTGCCTGATTCAACAAGGCAATGAGCTCCATCTCTGCCTGATTCAACAAGGCAATGAGCTCCGTCTCTGCCTGATTCAACAAGGCAATGAGCTCCGTCTCTGCCTGATTCAACAAGGCAATGAGCTCCGTCTCTGCCTGATTCAACAAGGCAATGAGCTCCATCTCTGCCTGATTCAACAAGGCAATGAGCTCCGTCTCTGCCTGATTCAACAAGGCAATGAGCTCCGTCTCTGCCTGATTCAACAAGGCAATGAGCTCCGTCTCTGCCTGATTCAACAAGGCAATGAGCTCCGTCTCTGCCTGATTCAACAATGAGCTCTGTCTCTGCCTGATTCAACAATGAGCTCCGTCTCTGCCTGATTCAACAAGGCAATGAGCTCCATCTCTGCCTGATTCAACAATGAGCTCCGTCTCTGCCTGATTCAACAATGAGCTCCGTCTCTGCCTGATTCAACAAAGCAATGAGCTCCATCTCTGCCTGATTCAACAATGAGCTCCGTCTCTGCCTGATTCAACAAGGCAATGAGCTCCGTCTCTGCCTGATTCAACAAGGCAATGAGCTCCGTCTCTGCCTGATTCAACAAGGCAATGAGCTCCGTCTCTGCCTGATTCAACAAGGCAATGTGCTCCGTCTCTGCCTGATTCAACAAGGCAATGAGCTCTGTCTCTGCCTGATTCAACAATGAGCTCCGTCTCTGCCTGATTCAACAAGGCAATGAGCTCCGTCTCTGCCTGATTCAACAAGGCAATGAGCTCCGTCTCTGCCTGATTCAACAAGGCAATGTGCTCCGTCTCTGCCTGATTCAACAAGGCAATGAGCTCCGTCTCTGCCTGATTCAACAAGGCAATGAGCTCCGTCTCTGCCTGATTCAACAAGGCAATGAGCTCCGTCTCTGCCTGATTCAACAAGGCTATGAGCTCCGTCTCTGCCTGATTCAACAAGGCAATGAGCTCTGTCTCTGCCTGATTCAACAAGGCAATGAGCTCCGTCTCTGCCTGATTCAACAAGGCAATGAGCTCTGTCTCTGCCTGATTCAACAAGGCAATGAGCTCCGTCTCTGCCTGATTCAACAAGGCAATGTGCTCCGTCTCTGCCTGATTCAACAAGGCAATGAGCTCCGTCTCTGCCTGATTCAACAAGGCAATGAGCTCTGTCTCTGCCTGATTCAACAATGAGCTCCGTCTCTGCCTGATTCAACAAGGCAATGAGCTCCATCTCTGCCTGATTCAACAATGAGCTCCGTCTCTGCCTGATTCAACAATGAGCTCCGTCTCTGCCTGATTCAACAAAGCAATGAGCTCCATCTCTGCCTGATTCAACAATGAGCTCCGTCTCTGCCTGATTCAACAAGGCAATGAGCTCCGTCTCTGCCTGATTCAACAAGGCAATGAGCTCCGTCTCTGCCTGATTCAACAAGGCAATGAGCTCCGTCTCTGCCTGATTCAACAAGGCAATGAGCTCCGTCTCTGCCTGATTCAACAAGGCAATGAGCTCTGTCTCTGCCTGATTCAACAATGAGCTCCGTCTCTGCCTGATTCAACAAGGCAATGAGCTCCGTCTCTGCCTGATTCAACAAGGCAATGAGCTCCGTCTCTGCCTGATTCAACAAGGCAATGTGCTCCGTCTCTGCCTGATTCAACAAGGCAATGAGCTCCGTCTCTGCCTGATTCAACAAGGCAATGAGCTCTGTCTCTGCCTGATTCAACAAGGCAATGAGCTCCGTCTCTGCCTGATTCAACAAGGTAATGAGCTCCGTCTCTGCCTGATTCAACAAGGCAATGAGCTCTGTCTCTGCCTGATTCAACAAGGCAATGAGCTCCGTCTCTGCCTGATTCAACAAGGCAATGAGCTCTGTCTCTGCCTGATTCAACAAGGCAATGAGCTCCGTCTCTGCCTGATTCAACAAGGCAATGTGCTCCGTCTCTGCCTGATTCAACAAGGCAATGAGCTCCGTCTCTGCCTGATTCAACAAGGCAATGAGCTCTGTCTCTGCCTGATTCAACAATGAGCTCCGTCTCTGCCTGATTCAACAAGGCAATGAGCTCCGTCTCTGCCTGATTCAACAATGAGCTCCGTCTCTGCCTGATTCAACAATGAGCTCCGTCTCTGCCTGATTCAACAATGAGCTCCGTCTCTGCCTGATTCAACAATGAGCTCCGTCTCTGCCTGATTCAACAAGGCAATGAGCTCCGTCTCTGCCTGATTCAACAAGGCAATGAGCTCCGTCTCTGCCTGATTCAACAATGAGCTCCGTCTCTGCCTGATTCAACAAGGCAATGTGCTCCGTCTCTGCCTGATTCAACAAGGCAATGAGCTCCGTCTCTGCCTGATTCAACAATGAGCTCCGTCTCTGCCTGATTCAACAATGAGCTCCGTCTCTGCCTGATTCAACAATGAGCTCCGTCTCTGCCTGATTCAACAATGAGCTCCGTCTCTGCCTGATTCAACAATGAGCTCCGTCTCTGCCTGATTCAACAATGAGCTCCGTCTCTGCCTGAGCTCTAACAGCTCTGTTTCCCTCAGGATCAGGTCTGATATTCCAGCTCTGTTTCCCTCAGGATCAGGTCTGATATTCCAGCTCTGTTTCCCTCAGGATCAGGTCTGATATTCCAGCTCTGTTTCCCTCAGGATCAGGTCTGATATTCCATCTCTGTTTCCCTCAGGATCAGGTCTGATATTCCAGCTCTGTTTTCCCCACCAGTGTAGAGGAGAACAGAAGAAGATAAGAGGGTAGAGGGCAGGAGAGGAGATGAGTGAAGAGGAGAGGATGAGAGAGTATGAGAGAAGGGGAAAGGAGAGGATGAGAGGAGAGGCGGGGAGAGGATGAGAGGATGGGAGAGGATGAGAGAATGGGAAAGGAGAGGAGAGGAGGGGAGAGGAGGAGAGGAGAGGAGAGGAGGGGAGAAGGATGAGAGGAGAGGAGGGGAGACGATGAGAAGAGAGGAAATAAGCAGGTAGAAACAAAGTGATCCTGTAGACAATGAGCATAGTTCAGGCAGGCCTATTGGCATCCATTCTGTGCCTCTCTCTCTGTGTGCTGCTGCCCGCCAGTTATGAGTTACTGCACCATAATGGCCAGAGGGCCACAGCTGTGATCTACTTCAACTCTCAGTGGTGGGCAGGATAAGTGTTGGGAACACCAACCTGACAGCTCCCGTAACCAACCAGAAGTAATATGGCACCCTATCCACTATATAATGCACTAGGGTACTTTTCACCAGGGCCCATAGGCATCTGGTCAAAAGTAGTGCACTATGTAGGGAATAGGATGTCATTTGTGACATCATTGTGTTTACTGCAAAATCCCAAATTGTGATTAAATGACTCTTTGGCTGTGCCGCAGTCATCATAGTCACAACAACAAGAATGATTTGACTTGAGCTGATTATATATACTCCTAACTACTCTGCCTTGACATATGTACTCCTGACTACTCTGCCTTGGCATATGTATCTCCTAACTACTCTGCTTGGCATATGTATCTCCTGACTACTCTGCCTTGACATATGTATCTCCTGACTACTCTGCCTTGGCATATGTACTGTGTCTCCTAACTACTCTGCCTTGGCATATGTACTGTGTCTCCTGACTACTCTGCCTTGGCATATGTATCTCCTAACTACTCTGCCTTGACATATGTACTCCTAACTACTCTGCCTTGACATATGTATCTCCTAACTACTCTGCCTTGGCATATGTATCTCCTGACTACTCTGCCTTGACATATGTATCTCCTGACTACTCTGCCTTGGCATATGTATCTCCTGACTACTCTGCCTCGACATATGTACTGTATCTTCTGACTACTCTGCCTTGGCATATGTACTGTATCTCCTAACTACTCTGCCTTGGCATATGTATCTCCTGACTACTCTGCCTTGACATATGTACTGTGTCTCCTGACTACTCTGCCTTGGCATATGTATCTCCTGACTACTCTGCCTTGACATATGTACTGTGTCTCCTGACTACTCTGCCTTGGCATATGTACTGTGTCTCCTGACTACTCTGCCTTGGCATATGTACTGTGTCTCCTGACTACTCTGCCTTGACATATGTACTGTGTCTCCTGACTACTCTGCCTTGGCATATGTATCTTCTAACTACTCTGCCTTGACATATGTATCTCCTAACTACTCTGCCTTGGCATATGTATCTCCTGACTACTCTGCCTTGACATATGTATCTCCTAACTACTCTGCCTTGACATATGTACTCCTAACTACTCTGCCTTGACATATGTATCTCCTAACTACTCAGCCTTGGCATATGTATCTCCCAACTACTCTGCCTTGGCATATGTATCTCCTAACTACTCTGCCTTGACATATGTACTGTGTCTCCTAACTACTCTGCCTTGGCATATGTATCTCCTAACTACTCTGCCTTGGCATATGTATCTCCTAACTACTCTGCCTTGGCATATGTATCTCCTGACTACTCTGCCTTGGCATATGTATCTCCTGACTACTCTGCCTTGGCATATGTATCTCCTAACTACTCTGCCTTGACATATGTATCTCCTAACTACTCTGCCTTGACATATGTATCTCCCTAACTACTCTGCCTTGGCATATGTACTCCTAACTACTCTGCCTTGGCATATGTATCTCCTGACTACTCTGCCTTGACATATGTATCTCCTGACTACTCTGCCTTGACATATGTACTGTATCTCCTAACTACTCTGCCTTGGCATATGTATCTCCTGACTACTCTGCCTTGACATATGTATCTCCTAACTACTCTGCCTTGGCATATGTATCTCCTGACTACTCTGCCTTGACATATGTACTGTATCTCCTAACTACTCTGCCTTGGCATATGTATCTCCTGACTACTCTGCCTTGGCATATGTACTGTATCTCCTAACTACTCTGCCTTGGCATATGTACTGTATCTCCTAACTACTCTGCCTTGGCATATGTATCTCCTAACTACTCTGCCTTGGCATATGTATCTCCTAACTACTCTGCCTTGACATATGTATCTCCTGACTACTCTGCCTTGGCATATGTATCTCCTAACTACTCTGCCTTGGCATATGTATCTCCTGACTACTCTGCCTTGGCATATGTATCTCCTGACTACTCTGCCTTGACATATGTATCTCCTGACTACTCTGTCTTGGCATATGTATCTCCTGACTACTCTGCCTTGACATATGTATCTCCTAACTACTCTGCCTTGACATATGTATCTCCTGACTACTCTGCCTTGGCATATGTATCTTCTAACTACTCTGCCTTGGCATATGTATCTCCTGACTACTCTGCCTTGACATATGTACTGTATCTCCTAACTACTCTGCCTTGGCATATGTATCTCCTAACTACTCTGCCTTGACATATGTATCTCCTGACTACTCTGCCTTGACATATGTATCTCCTGACTACTCTGCCTTGACATATGTACTGTATCTCCTGACTACTCTGCCTTGGCATATGTATCTCCTGACTACTCTGCCTTGGCATATGTATCTCCTAACTACTCTGCCTTGACATATGTACTGTATCTCCTGACTACTCTGCCTTGACATATGTATCTCCTGACTACTCTGCCTTGACATATGTATCTCCTGACTACTCTGCCTTGGCATATGTATCTCCTAACTACTCTGCCTTGACATATGTA